>NC_143024.1:17820000-18052500 GCF_057628025.1 Oncorhynchus mykiss
CATAAATCTGCTTGAAAATCTATCTTGGCTACTCAGGAACATTCGCTGTCTTCTTGGTAATTAATGCTAGCGTAGATTTGGCTTTGTGTTGTAGGTTATTGTCCTGCTAAAAGATGAATTCCTTTCCCAGTGTCTTGTGTAAAGCAAATTGAAGCAGGTTTTCCTCTAGGATTTTGCCTGGGCTTAGCTCCCTCCTGAGTATTTCAGGATGTAAAGAAACAGAAGTCTTTGCCCATGTCAAGTATACCCATAACATGATGCAGACACCACCATGCTTGAAAATAAGGAGGCAGTTACTCAGTGTTGTGTTCAATTTGCTCCAAACATTAGACTTTGCATTTATTCCTTTGCTGTGTTTTCTTTGCAGTATTACTTTAGTGCCTTGTTGCATACATATGTATGTTTTGGGATATTTGTATTCTGTATATTTGTATTGTTCTTTTCACTGTCATTTAGGTCATTATTGTGGAGTCACTACAATGTTGTTGATCCATCCGCAGTTTTCTCCCATCACAGCCATTGAACTCTATAGCTGTTTTAAAATAACCAATGGCCTCACTGTGACATCCCTAAGCAGTTTCCTTCCTGTCCTGCAGCTCAATTAAGGACTTCTGCATCTTTGATGTGTCTGGGTGGTTTAATACATCATCCACAGCATAATTATTAACTTGACCATGCTTAAAGATGTCTGATTTGTTATTGTTACCCATCTACCAATCACTGTCCTTCTTTATGAGGCTTTCAAAAAGTTTCCTGGTCTTTGTAGTTGAATCTGTGCTTGAAATTCAATACTTCATTGAGGGACCTTACAGATGTTGTATGTACAGTGCCTTGCGAAAGTATTCGGCCCCCTTGAACTTTGCGACTTTTGCCACATTTCAGGCTTCAAACATAAAGACATAAAACTGTATTTTTTTTGTGAAGAATCAACAACAAGTGGGACACAATCATGAAGTGGAACGACATTTATTGGATATTTCAAACTTTTTTTAACAAATCAAAAACTGAAAAATTGGGCGTGCAAAATTATTCAGCCCCTTAAGTTAATACTTTGTAGCGCCACCTTTTGCTGCGATTACAGCTGTAAGTCGCTTGGGGTATGTCTCTATCAGTTTTGCACATCGAGAGACTGACATTTTTTCCCATTCCTCCTTGCAAAACAGCTCGAGCTCAGTGAGGTTGGATGGAGAGCATTTGTGAACAGCAGTTTTCAGTTCTTTCCACAGATTCTCGATTGGATTCAGGTCTGGACTTTGGCTTGGCCATTCTAACACCTGGATATGTTTATTTTTGAACCATTCCATTGTAGATTTTGCTTTATGTTTTGGATCATTGTCTTGTTGGAAGACAAATCTCCGTCCCAGTCTCAGGTCTTTTGCAGACTCCATCAGGTTTTCTTCCAGAATGGTCCTGTATTTGGCTCCATCCATCTTCCCACCAATTTTAACCATCTTCCCTGTCCCTGCTGAAGAAAAGCAGGCCCAAACCATGATGCTGCCACCACCATGTTTGACAGTGGGGATGGTGTGTTCAGCTGTGTTGCTTTTACGCCAAACATAACGTTTTGCATTGTTGCCAAAAAGTTCCATTTTGGTTTCATCTGACCAGAGCACCTTCTTCCACATGTTTGGTGTGTCTCCCAGGTGGCTTGTGGCAAACTTTAAACAACACTTTTTATGGATATCTTTAAGAAATGGCTTTCTTCTTGCCACTCTTCCATAAAGGCAAGATTTGTGCAATATACGACTGATTGTTGTCCTATGGACAAAGTCTCCCACCTCAGCTGTAGATCTCTGCAGTTCATCCAGAGTGATCATGGGCCTCTTGGCTGCATCTCTGATCAGTCTTCTCCTTGTATGAGCTGAAAGTTTAGAGGGACGGCCAGGTCTTGGTAGATTTGCAGTGGTCTGATACTCCTTCCATTTCAATATTATCGCTTGCACAGTGCTCCTTGGGATGTTTAAAGCTTGGGAAATATTTTTGTATCCAAATCCGGCTTTAAACTTCTTCACAACAGTATCTCGGACCTGCCTGGTGTGTTCCTTGTTCTTCATGATGCTCTCTGCGCTTTCAACGGACCTCTGAGACTATCACAGTGCAGGTGCATTTATACGGAGACTTGATTACACACAGGTGGATTGTATTTATCATCGTTAGTCATTTAGGTCAACATTGGATCATTCAGAGATCCTCACTGAACTTCTGGAGAGAGTTTGCTGCACTGAAAGTAAAGGGGCTGAATAATTTTGCACGCCCAATTTTTCAGTTTTTGATTTGTTAAAAAAGTTTGAAATATCCAATAAATGTCGTTCCACTTCATGATTGTGTCCCACTTGTTGTTGATTCTTCACAAAAAAATACAGTTTTATATCTTTATGTTTGAAGCCTGAAATGTGGCAAAAGGTCGCAAAGTTCAAGGGGGCCGAATACTTTCGCAAGCCACTGTATGTATGGTGGGACAGAGGAAGGAGCAGTCATTCATTGAAAAACCATGTCAAGCCCTATTATTTCACACAGTGAGTCCATATAAGATGAGATCACTTTGTAGCGCAAAAAAAGTTCACGGGGGTGTAAACTTTCTATAGGCCCTGTAAATATGTACAGATGCAGTACTCCCACAATCAGAGAAAGTTAAGCACATTGTTATAGTAAGAACACAATGGCTGTATTTCCTCAAGTCCCCTGGTTGTGATTGGCTGGCTGGTTGGTTGTGATTGGCTGGTTGTGTTTTGGCAGATGAGGTTGTAACCAGCCATGGGCCCATGGAGGCTGACAAGGACAACATCAGACAGGAGCCCTACTCTCTACCACAGGGCTTTATGTGGGACACGCTGGACCTCAGCAACGCTGACGTGGTGAGTGTGTTTCTTTGTGTTCAAAAGTTTATATTCATGGCCACCAGACATCAAAGTCGTGCAGACAGAAGACTTTACTAAGACTGTCTTTCTCTCTCTCAGCTGAAGGAGTTGTACACCTTGTTGAATGAGAACTATGTGGAGGATGATGACAACATGTTTAGATTTGATTACTCACCCAGCTTTCTCAAATGGTAAGTCAAATCCATACTCTACTTAGATTATGTTAAACTGTCTGTGTGTATGGCCTCTGTCTAAACTACTCTGCTTCCTTATTTTTCTCTCCTCCTCTCTCACCCTCTCTCCTTCTCTTGTTTTCTCTCCCCCCCCCTCTCTCCTTATCTTCTCCTTATTTTTCTCTCCTCCTCTCTCACCCTCTCTCCTTCTCTTGTTTTCTCTCTCCCCCCCTCTCTCCTTATCTTCTCCTTATTTTTCTCTCCTCCTCTCTCACCCTCTCCTTCTCTTGTTTTCTCTCTCCCCCTCTCTCTCCTTATCTTCTCCTTCTTTTTCTCTCTCTCCTCTTCTTTCTCTCTCCTTCTCTTCTTTCTCTCTTTCTCTCTCTCTCAGGGCGTTGCGTCCTCCAGGCTGGTTGCCCCAGTGGCATTGTGGGGTGAGGGTTTCCTCCAATAAGAAACTGGTTGGTTTCATCAGTGCCATTCCTGCTGATATCCACGTCTACGACACGTGAGTCACACACACACACGCCCTAACCACACACGCTCTAACCACACAGCGGACACACATCAACAACGTCGTGGACAGGTGCATGTCAGTGCTGAACTTGATGCACACGTTTTCCTCCCTCCCTCTCCCTCTCTCCAGCTTAAAGAAAATGGTTGAGATCAACTTCCTGTGTGTTCATAAGAAATTGCGTTCAAAGCGTGTGGCTCCAGTTCTGATCAGGGAGATCACACGAAGGGTTAACTTGGAGGGTATATTCCAGGCCGTCTACACGGCAGGAGTGGTACTACCCAAACCTGTGTCTACCTGCAGGTACACAGACATAATTAATCAATTTGTCCTAATATAATAAGAATACATAGAATGCTTAACTTAAGTTGCCTAACTGTAGTAATTTGACCGTAACTAGAGTATGTAACAGGAGTGTTGTGTTTTGTGAACAGGTACTGGCATCGTTCTCTGAACCCCAGGAAGCTGGTGGAGGTGAAATTCTCTCACCTGAGCAGAAACATGACGCTGCAGAGAACCATGAAACTGTACAGACTACCAGACGTAAGAACACACACAATGTTACACTTCCACCATCTATCACGTCTCTCCTACACTGAGCAAGACCCTTTTCTCCCAGCTAACGGGGCTAATAAACTTTGCTTTATGGTTACAGGCCTGTGTGATGTTGGGTGTATGTGTATAACTCCCCTTTCTCTCCGGCTCTGTAGAGCACTAAGACCCCGAGCTTGCGAGCGATGGAGAGGCGTGACGTGCGTCAGGTGACGGAGCTGCTGCAGAAACATATGAGACGTTTCCAGCTGGCGCCCTCTATGGGCGAGGAGGAGGTGGCACACTGGTTCCTCCCTCAGGACAACATCATAGACACATTTGTCGTAGAGGTAAGGGTCTGTCTTTTTGTCTGTTCAATTAGATAATGAGATGGATATACTGAACAAAAATATAAATGCAACATGTAAAGTGTTTGTCCCATTTTTCATGAGCTGAAATTAAAGATCACAGAAATGTCCCATACTCACAAAATGCTTATTTCTCTCATTGTGCCCAACTTGTCTACATCCCTGTTAGAGAGCATTTCTCCTTTGCCAAGATAATCCATCCACCTAACAGGTGTAGCATATCAAGAAGCGGATTAAACGGCATGATTATTACACAGGTGCACCTTGTGCTGGGGACAATATAAGGCAACTCTAAAAGGGGCAGTTTTGTCACATAACACAAGGCCACAGATGTCTCAAGTTTTGAGAGAGTATGCAGTTGGCATGCTGACTGCAGGAATGTCCACCAGAGCTGTTGCAAAATAATTTAATGTTAATTTCTCTACCATAAGCCACCTCCAAAGTCGTTTTAGAGAATTTGGCCTCACAACCGCAGACCACGTGTAACCACGCCAGCCCAGGACCTCCACATTCGGCTTCTTCACCTCAGGGATCGTCTGAGACCAGCCACACGGACAGTTGATGAAACTGAGGAGTATTTCTGTCTGTAATAAAGCCCTTTTGTGGGGGAAACTCTGATTGGCTGGCCCTGGCTTCCCAGTGGGCGGGCCTATGGCTGCGCCAATCATGTGAAATCCATAGATTAGGGCCTAAGGAATTTATTTCAATTGACTGATTTCCTTATATGCACTGTAACTCAGTAAAATTGTTGCATGTTTCATTTATATTTTTGTTCAATATAATTAGATACTGACATCTGAGTACTTTTTTAATTTGCTATTCTGTGTTTACCCTCAGGGTGCCGGTGGTGTGTTGACAGACTTCACTAGTTTCTACACCCTGCCCTCCACAGTGATGCACCATCCACAGCACAGAAGTCTAAAGGCTGCTTACTCCTTCTACAGCGTTCACACACACACTCCACTACTGGACCTGATGAATGACACTCTCATACTGGCCAAACTGGTACGCTACTGCACACACTCTTTCCAACATAAATACAAAGGTTCAACACAACTACGATCACGTCCATCTAATTGGTGTGTTTGTGTGTCCCACAGAAAGGCTTTGATGTGTTTAATGCTCTGGACCTGATGGAGAACAAGGTGTTTCTGGAGAAGCTCAAATTTGGCATCGGAGACGGCAACCTGCAGTATTACCTCTTTAACTGGAAATGTCCCCCCATGGACCCTGACATGGTGTGTGTGTGTGTGTGTGTGTGTGTCAACAAGGTGGGGTGTATTCCTGGGTGTGCTATGAAAATAGTGAAAGGATTTCATAATGGGAAATCAGTCAATAATTCTAATTATGTTTCTATCTCTGTCGCTCTGTTTCAGGTTGGCCTTGTTCTTCAATAACTAGTCTGTCTGTGACTGCTACACACTCAGAGGTCAAAGGTCTTCTTTGACCCCTAACATCGCTCTACCTGGACACACAGGTAGTCCCAAACTAGAAGAAGACAATGACAACAATCAACCAATCAAAGTGATCGGGAGGTGTGCATCACTTTGAGCATCTCTCCTGGATCATTTTTTATCATGGAGAACATTCTCTCTGCTCACCCGGAACTGATAACTCTTTTTAACCATCAACATCCTGAATGTGAAGTCATGCTCTGCCTGAGACAGACTCTTGTACAGTACACACACACACACACACACACTACACGAAGAGAAGGAAGACTTGCATCCATAATGTTTTTGTTGTTTTATTCAAAAAGGTGCATTGGTAACTGTGTTTGTTGGACAGTGCAGAAATGTAGTAACCTGTGCATTTAATGCCAGAACACATTTATTCCTGTAGTGTGGAATATGGGGGGTGGGAGAGGAAAGATTCAACTAGCGTAGATGTTATTGACTTTGGTGTTCCTATGAACGGTTAAGAGGGGAGGGGATTCTAGGGATTTTTGAGGAAGAATGTATTTGAAGCACAAATCTTAAGTTCTTAACTGAGTGAAAGGCTCCTTAACAACCCCAGGTGCATTTTATATATCGATTATTTCTGTTTTGTGTGTTTACGTTTTTTAATATCTGAGTGTTTGAGAAACATAAAATGCAGGATGGGAATTTTATTATTTTAAAATTGTTTTTATTTATTTTTTGTGTTTGTGCAGCTAACAGCATATTATTTTAAAAAGGTCGCAATTTTTTTCCCCGGGCACAATTCTGATATTTAGGATTGTGCTTATATGTTGTGTGTTCTGTCACCATTCCTCCCATGTCTGTCACTATTTGTTAAAACACCTTAAAAATCAAACCTGCATCTTCACCTATAAATAAAGGTTTTGGGTAGGAGTATCAGGCAGCTCCTTGTGTATGATCCAGAACATGAAGGAACCTGTGATGAGAGAAAACAGCTGTTGTTCTGTTTGCTGATGTCGTCATGGTTACTACAGTTAGATATACAAGTGTCCCTGTCAACGAGAAACCGAGTTAGTTGATTGTGTACGTGGGGGGAAAATGTTTTTTTTTGTTTACATGGGGAAAATACAATGTACAAAACATTAGGAACACCTTCCTAATATTGAGTTGCAGCCCCTTTCGCCCTCAGAACAGCCTCAATCGTTGGGACATGGACTCTACAAGGTGTCAGAAGCGGTCCACAGGGATGCTGGCCCATGTTGACTCCAGTGCTTCCCACAGTTGTCAAGTTGGCTGGATGTCTTTTGGGTAGGGGACCATTCTTGATACACATGGGAAACTGTTGAGTGAAAAACCCAGCAGCGTTGCAGTTCTTGACACTTAAACCGGTGCCTCAGGCACCTACTACCATACCCTGTTCAAAGTTACTTAAATCTTTTGTCTTGCCCATTCACCCTCTGAATGGCACACATACGCATTCCATGTCTCAGGCTTAAAACTGTCTTTAACCTGTCTCCTCACCATCTACACTGATTGAAGCTGATTTATAAATTACATCAATAAGGGATCATAGCTTTCTCCAAGTCATTTTGTCATGGAAAGAGCAAGTGTGTAGTTCTCATTCTTATGCTGCCCTTGTGGGGAGTTACTTGCTTTTAGTGTTTCTGAGGTGTGGCTCTGAACGTGGTCTGCATCTGGGGCTGTGCCCAAACCAAGGTAATGGTCAGGTTCCTCGGCTCAGACGTTGCTGGTACATGCCAGATCTTACAATGCCTGGATAGGTATTTTGCGTATCAGCTAACCACGTTATAGCAATCTGGTGCCGACGACGTGGCACGCAACCATTGGTTGATGCATGCAAGGGAAGATGACCTATGTCAATGGCACAGAACACTGGGCATCCAAATAAAGATGACTGAAATAGAACTGATCCCCAAAACCGTGAATCTGAGTCAGCCATGTGTTTATTAGTCCCAGGGGCACCTTGAGTGTTGGATCTGTTGTGGATGTATACTTCAACTTGTTTGAATTTGAGCACGAGACAGTTTTTGGTACAATGCAGATACCCCAAGTGAGCACCCAAAGTCCTTGCCTTATTTAACATGTTTTTAAATATATATTAATGTGTAGTTTTGAAAGGAGACACCTTTCTCTAACTGAAAAACAGTATTTTATTGAACTCCTTGGCAGGCTGTAAAAGAAATGAATTAGAACCAGCCGTGTTTAGACAGGACCTCATTCAAATACTCACTCAAGCTATACCAGCATGATGGAATAAACTCATCTAGACTTTAAAAGATACATCTGAGTGTGCTGTCTAATATTTCATTTAAGTCCTCCATGGAATTTTGGGAGTGTTTCCTCCAGATTGGTAGTAGAGATCACCTCCAATCAGCATCCAGGGCTGCCTACACTACCGTTTCATGTAATCTTTTGTACATAAATTTCTTCTACTTTTTCTTGGTCTTTGGTTTCCGTATTTTATAGGGGTTCGGGATAATCCTTTTCACTTTAAGAGGCTGAAGTACGCAGGATGGACATTCTGTAATGTCTGGAGAAATGTCTTCAATTTTCCGTTTTTGGCCTCTTGTCTCCTCTCTCTTTTCCACCTCCATTTGCCCTGCAGCTGTTCCCCCTCCCTCTCCTACCTGCCCCTCAACTGTTGCACCTGTTTCACTGGGAGGGCTTGGTATCCAGGCAACCTGCAGAGCAGGCACTCTGGGTACAATGGCTTCCACAGTGTCGGAGAACGTCCCATCCTCGTTCCTGTCCCCTTGTCTGAATCCCAGTGCCAGGACACACTTCAGCCCCAGCAGTCCCGCCACACTCTCACTGAGACGCGGCACCTGGCATGCCGCCACGCCCCGCGTCCGGCACAGAGCTATCAGGTGGCTCGTCATGTGCGGCGGTTTGACCGACTTGCACACGAGCACCAGCCGGAGCTGGTTCTTCTCCAGAGCCTTGGTGACCTCATTGATGCCGATGGCCAGCTGCCTCCTAGCGGCTACGTCAGTCCAGCCTTGCTCTCTGGGTTTAACAGGACATTCCGGTGTTACAGTGTCGAGGGTTATCTGTGGGGGCTCAGCTACCAAGTCATGTCCTGTAGGTGGGTTCTTATTTCTCTTTTTCCCCCACTGTCGAAACCCTTTCACCTCTTTCTTTTCCAGGCCAGTTGCTGACAGTTTGCTCTTCAGAGTGTCCAGGATGAAGTGTACATCATCACTCTGCAGCGGGCTCCATTGCAGTCTGTAGGGGGAGTTCAGGGACGTCTTAGCTGGGATCTGCTTCTTCCGCTCCTTTTTCGACACTTTGCCTGGAGTGGCCATCTTTACCTGGAGTGAAGAAAGGAGGAATTCACATGAACTGCTGACTCAACTCCCATGTTATCACATTTACCAGCAGGGTAGCATATAAATATAATCTATTCTATTGCTCTAGTTATGTGGGGTTGACTCCTTGAATGTTCATTTACAGTAGTGATTGAGGGATGATGCTGGGGTGGGGCTTAAACCCTGTTAGCACAGTACAACCTTTGCCATAAAAACTAACACCAAAAAATATATATATCACTATGGCTATGTGAGTAGATCTGGAATCAGATTACATCGTCAGATAAAGTAAAATACGGGCTCTGTACTGTGGTCCTCTAACCTGTATGTAAAGGTAGTAAGTTTGCCCTGTAACAATGTTCCCCCCTCTATCACTACTACACATCACTTAGCTAGCTAGCTGGCTGACTAGTTATTCAGCGACAGACACATTTCCCAGCATGTCTATAGATATAGCGAGTAGTTTTAACAAGTTAGCAAACAAACCTAAATTAAACATATCGAGCTGACAAACTGCCATAGTTACTTATATACCCACAGTCGTCGGGTTTTTACCTCAATTATAACAATTAAAAAAGCAGTTGTAGGTCAGTGCGCACAACTAATGTGCTGTGTCCATGGGCGCAGCCATATTGTATGTCTGCGGTTGATGACGTTTCAACAGAGCCACGCCCCTCAAACGCTCAAATAGCCAATCTATTTGGCCGCGAGCAAAAGGCCACCAAACAATCTTCTAATATTATATTAACAATTTACAAAGAAAAACCAAAGCCACCTAATAACACTAGCTACAAAGCATATGACCCATCAGAACCACTGGAAACCACTGGATGCTACCAAGCCTTCAGTCTCCTGAATCAGACCCTCAGATGCACAGTCTTCTAAATCAGAACCACAGACTGCTGAATTAAAACTGAGTGGAGTCCAGCTGAGCTCCAGTAGGATGGCAGCCTACCATCTCTCATCCTCCATGAATCACTGTTTCTACATCCAAATGACAAAATATATATTTTTACCTAACACTGCCTCCAAATGCTAAACATGCCACAAATTCAATCCAAGTGAATTGTCCCTATATCAGAATATTAATTGAGCTACACAATCCATTTTATACAGTATGATTTGGTCATGAAACGCGAAAAATCCAATATTGACTTGCATTGATGCGAGTGTCCTTTTTAAATCGTATTTTATTTTAGCGTCCTTCACGCGCCGCGTCTCAGTATGTTTGGTCAGCCAATCAGCTGTCTATCCACCCCACTGCGGTCCCGACTCCCGAGGCATTGACCGATATTTACTGTAAGCTCCCAGTCTGTCACAGCTGCAGTCAGAGCTATTAACACAGCCGAGAGGACACTTTGGGATAATTCTACCTACAGTAGCCTGCGGAGTTGAACTTTGCGAGATGTCTCTTCAGGTAGGCTATGTTTTCCCTGCACACTTGGCGGACACATCTATCTAAGTGATGAGTCGATCTAGATAACGGGGTTAGGCCTACGTTTTTATAAGAGATGCGATTGGTCGACTGATGTGGTAGCTTGTGGTAGGTAGACTTGTACATACACATATAGACTACGTTTACCGTTATGTTCTTTATTTACTGAGTCATGGCTGTATATTGTTTTAAGTGCGTATGAAATTTAGAGCTTGATTTGCTGGCCATCTCGGAATGATGCGCAAGGATGCTGGGGTGTATTGGATACCAGCTGCCATCATCAACAGAGGCCCTTGAGATCAAATATTAATGTTTCTACAGACTAAGTATGTAGTGCCGTCACGCTTCCAAGACCAATAATAGCTAGGCTACTGTAACCTATTAGAATTCAACATTGCATGTTAGGTATTATAATTAAGCAATAATGTTGTTTCTGTGCTGCTCCCACTAGGTACACAGCACATTTTGCAGCGTTAAATCAACACTTAAAGAGTTAATTTTATCACTATCTCAGAGTACACATGAGTAAAGGGTCTGAATACTTATGTAAATGTGATATCTGTTTTTAATTTTTTTATAAATGTGCACAAATGTCTAAAACCTGTTTTCACTTTGTCGTTGTGGGGTATTGTGTGTAGATTGATGAGAGGTGAAATTATTTAATCAATTTTAGAGTAAGGCTGCAACGTAACAAAATGTGAAAAAAGTGAAGGGGTCTGAATACTTTCCGAATGCACTGTACACCCCTTCTTTACTTTATTACTACAATGTAAGTTGGCCCAAAACCAACCAGAAGAAAGTTGAAACAACCAGATGATTTTACAGTGTCAACCTTCTTCTGGTTGGTTTTGGGCCAACTTAACATTACACTGTAGTCAGATTGAATGAATGTACAACCAAATAGTATTTTTGTTTTATTAAAACTGCATGTGGAACATAAATTAGTTTGGGGGTTTCCTTTCTGATTAGATGAATGTGCCCATTGTCCCATTTAGCCTTGCTGTTTTTTTTTATTGGAGATCTGTGTAAAGTAGATTATTCATGCGAACAAATTGGCATCGACAGGTCTAAATGGAATAAGGACCCTTTGTTTGGCTGCTCAGTAGTGGGCAGTAATAGGCTGTAGTGCTGTAGATTAGGTTACATTCTGGAGTTTCTGTGCTGTATTGTTTTCCCATCTGTCCCTTTCACTCCATTCTTCCATCTCTCCGTGCAGGCAGAGTTTGAGCGAGTAGCAGATGATGTGAAGAAGGTGAAGTCCAGACCTTCAGACCAGGAGCTGCTGGACATGTATGGTCTGTATAAGCAGGCCATATTTGGAGACATCAACATTGGTATGGAATTTTCTTTGTGCCATTTAAATAAAACATGCTAATTGAAATACATAATTGTACAGAACATACACAAGTGAAAGGACCATTACAATTATATGGAGAGAATAACAATTATTTTAGCAAATTCTGGGTAGATAGGGCACTCATCTCCCAGATATCAGAACACTGCTTTCCAAACTGGCCATATCAGATACCCACACTAGTATTGGTAGGACAATAGAACATAAAGCCTAACCTTAAATCTGGTCTGGTTCCTCTGAAGTTCTCTTCATTTCTTTTTAACCAGTCACCCCTGATGTCCTAAATACTGTCCTCTCTTGTTCTCCACAGACAAGCCAGGCATGTTAGACATGAAGGGAAAAGCCAAGTGGGAGGCCTGGGATTCTAGGAAAGGTAAAATAAAAAGATGTTGTCTTCTCTCAGAATGTAAAAAAGGAATCGCCTCCACACTAGCCCTCCATCCTATACCCTTGTTTCAATCTTTGGAACATTCTAATCAATGATGAACATTTAGTGAACAGAATGCTACAGCAAGGGGTAATGATAACCAATCACCATTCACCAACCCTTTTAACTGAATGTACACGGTGCGTTGCTCTAATTTGAATGTATGTTACCAGAATTACAGTGGTAAGAATCCAAGATGGTAGCCAATCAGTCTGTCCGTTTGTATGTGTGATCCTTGAGAGCAGAGTTTAAGAGTTTTTATGTTTTAATGACCCTGGTCCTGTTTACAGAAGCAAATACTTTTTATGTGAAGGTGGATGCTGTATATAACAACTATTATTTTTATATCTCAGTCTCTATTTTACGACATTTATTAATACAAAGATTTCGGATAGAAAAGGCCTTTATTTTTTATTACACCTTTCTGGAGTTGGAGCTCGCCGTGTCAGGAGCGTCTATCTGCGCGCAAGGCCTGCTACGCGAGCGCAGGTGCGCATTGACGACTAGGAGCGGAAAAGCGGTTATCGGATTGGAAAATACTTCCAAAATCTCAAACTATTGAATTACTTTTTTTATGTGTTGAAAGACTCCGTTTGTTTTATTGACAATGGTGCTGGCTCCGCCAAGTCCTCACGTATTGGGCAACTGAGATATATTGTTGTGCCTATATTGAGGATCTCTGTTAATGTGAGACCAAACCCTGGGCCGGTAGATACTATGCAATCTTTACCGACTCCCCTATGATTTTAAAAAGAGAGCAGGTTTAGGCCTCTTGCATGTTAATGTCAGAAGAATCTATTTTTAAATAGACATGATTAGAATATGGGCCAAAACGTCAAAAGCTGACGTAATGGTTTTATCAGAAACTTGGCTAAAGAAATGTGTCAAATAACTGGATTTCTAATGATTGATACACGGTTTTTAGAACGGATCGGATTAGTAAAGGACGATGGGTTTCGATTTACGTTAAATCCGAGTTTAACACCTCTGAAATTCTCTCGATTACCATAGCCAAACATTTTGAATTGCTTGCGGTTAAAGTGAACATTATATAAGGACTCCCACATCACTGTAGTCGGCTGCTACAGACCGGCTTCGGGAGACGCTCTTAACTCTCTTTCTTATGCCCTGCACAAGCTAAATGACCCCGAATTCATTATTTTAGAAGATTTGAACTGGGACATGCTTACATCTGTATCTGACTCTTTTAAAGAACTGTGTGACTCTCGGAATCTAGCTCAATTAATTAATGCGCCTACAAGACCGGATCCCAGAGTACCCTAACAAATCAACGCTATTGGACACTATTCTAACGAATACCCCTCACAAATACACATCGACTGGGATATTCTGTAATGATGTCAGTGATCACTGTGCAATTGCTTGTTAGAAATACAAAAGTGACCAAACCCCGCTGTATTTTTAAAATACATTTTAGACAGTTTGATGAGCAAGCTTTCGTTCTTACATGATCTGTACCATAATATTGACAGTAAGTCTGATTCCCGATGTTGACACTGCCTTGGACTTTTTTTTATATGAGATTTGTGATAAGCATACCCCTGTGAAGAAATGTGGAAGGAACAATCCCTGGTTTTCAGATAACTTGGCAGAATTAATTAGAAAGAGAAATCTCTTGGGCTCAAGCTAGACATACAAATGCTCCTGTTGACTGGGCCTCCTTCAGAGCCTAAGAAACAAATGCCCAGGATTGATCAGGAAGTCCGAATCAGATCACTATTTAGATGCAGTCACAAAGAACCTAAACAACCCTACCTAGTTCTGGAAGCTAATCAAATCAGTGTCAGGTTCTAATGTATCCTCTGGCCTTCCTGACCATTTAATGATGGATTCTAATGAAGTGAAGGATAAAGCCCATATTGTAGGGGTTTCAACAAGCACTTCATATCTGCTGGTTCAGTTTTTGATAATGGTGGGTCCCAGGCCTCTATTACGTCAACTATGATATAGGCCCTCGTAAACCATTTTAACTTTGAGCCTGTTTGATATACTGAGGTCTATAAAGCATTAAAGGCTATAGACACTAAAAAGTCTGCAGGTCCAGAGAACCTGGACCCCTACCTCTTAAAGATAGCAGCTGGTATTATTACTGAACCTGTGGCTCACACTTGAGTCTCTTGACCAATTCCACACCCAGCATTTGGAAATCCGCTTATGTCCTTCCACTGCTAAAGGGTGGAGAACCCTCAGATGCCAATAACTATCGTCCTATCTCTAAACTCCCTATCCTGGCCAAGGTCTATGAATCCCTAGTGAACTCGTAGTTAAACAACTTCTTAATTGAAAAGAACATACTGAGCAGGGTTCAGTCTGGCTTTAGATCGGGGCACAGCACCACAACTGCAGCTATGGCAGTGGCAAACAACATCATTAATGGACTTGATAAAAAGCAACATTGTGCTGCTCTGTTTGTGGATTTATCAAAGGTCTTTGATTCAGTTGACCACGAATTGTTGCTAGCTAGACTCAGAAACATTGGTCTCAGTGAAGGGCAGTAAATTGGTTTAGGAACTATCTTTCTGACAGAACCCAATGTGTATATACTGACAATCACAAGTCTAGCTTTCTTGAGATAAATAGAGGTGTGCCCCAGGGTTCCATTTTAGCTCCTGTGTTCTCAATTTTTATTAATGATTTGGGAAATGGGATGCAACCAGCAAAGTTACATCTATATGCAGATGATATTTTCATGTACTCCTTCTCTGGTTGAAGAGCTCCAGACTGCTTTCAGTCACTGCAGGCCTCCCTTTATGGCCTCAAACTGGTCTTGAATATACAAACAACTAAATGAATGACCTTTACCAGAGCTAGAACTCTGCCAGAGAATGTTAGCATTGTCACATCTGGTGGCTTATCCATTGAAAAGTGTCATCCTACAAATACCTAGGTATTTGGTTGGATGACAAGTTGTCCTTTAAAGTTCATGTGGATAATCTTGTGACGAAGCTTTAATTGAAATTGGGTTTTTATCTTAGTAATAAGGCTTGCTTCCCGTTTATGGCTAGAAAGAAGCTTGTTCAGGCCACTTTTCTTTCTGTAATTGATTATGGTGACTTGTTGTATATGCATACAACGTCCGTCTTACAGAGTCTGGACTCTGTTTATCATGCATCCTTGCACTTTATTACAAATGCCAAGTCACTCACCCACCATTGCACATTGTACCAAAGGGTGGGTTGGACCTCACTTTATATGCGCAGAAATATCCATTTGTATGTGTTCATCTACAAAGCCCTTTTTGGTAAACTCCCTCTGTAGTCTGGTCTCCTTCACCACCAACAGTTACCATTCCTGGTCTGCTAGGTGGTTGCTACTTAACATTGCTATTATAACATTATTCACATTATTAGGCAAGACTACCTTCTCTTTTTGTGCACCAGATGCATGGAATAATTTACAATCCATGCTTCATCTAGATATGTTAGTGCCACTGAATGAATTTAAAATATTGACGGGAGACTCTGTTACGGAGGAGTGTAAAGTGCTTTTTTAGGCTGGATCATGTTGTTGTATTGTTGTATGTTTTAATTCTGTAGTGTATTGATTGTTACTGCCTTCTTGGCCAGGTCTCCCTTGAAAAAGAGACTCTGGGTCTCAATGGGCTTTTACTGGTTAAATAAAAAATGTAAATATTGTATGTGTTCTTATTTTCTAGGTATGTCCAAGGAGGATGCCATGACAGCTTACATCGCACTTGCAAAGGAGATCATCAGCAAATACTAATATGATGATGAAGTCGTATCCAGGGTGTGACTAGAAATGGTTATTATGAGGAGAGCTGTATCTCATTCAGCCACAAGCCATATGTTACGAGAAGCTACTGCACGAGGAACATGATTAATTTTTTTCTCCTTAGATTGAACTTTCTTGACTTTTAAAATGTGGAGTTTTTTTATTTGATATCAACCCCTGTGCACTTTTGGGATGTTGAATTTATGATTTAATAAAACATTGTTTTAAATTACGCTCAGTCTATTTTATTTGTAGATGTATGATGATAAATGAGGGCAATATTCTATATTTTATATGTTCCTGTCTTCTTACCTCTAAAGATGACACACACACACACACACACACACACACACTATTGAGATATCAGCACTGAGTGATATATTAACAATGCAAAAGCTCACTAAGCATGAAAACATAATGAACAGTGTTTCCCATAACATTATTTTTTATCAAATAATGAGTTTTCAAAGGGTAGCTCTCTCACTTACTCAGACAAGTAATGTCCCCACCACCCCCTATAGCTCTGCGGCCCTCCTTATAAATATCTCTGCTATTAAGCCCTGTTGGCCACCACAAGACCTGCAGGGCTAGTTTGCAGCCTAGGTTGAAAATAAGTCATTATTTTTAACCTAGTTAACCTAGGTTGCAGCTAGGAACTTTAATTTACTTGGTTGCCTGGAAATCACATTTCTGGAACGGACGTGGGCCTCACTTCCTGTTTGTGTCTTTGTAGCAGAGACGGTATGGAAATTCCATTCCTCCATTATCTCTGTTGTAGCTTGCTGGTATGCAATGAAATGGCGCTTCCTACTGAAGTTTAGTTAGCTAGCTTTAAGCCATAGAAAATATTTGGGCTATGTTATATCAATTGACATGTGTTTTCTACTTCTTTATTATGTATGTAAGGGTTTTAAAACCGACACTGTTGATTGGCCAGACAGCAACGGTACCACTGAAGAACGTTAGCAAGTAAGTTAGCGAGCTACCGAAGTGTGCCTTTACTTGCGTTACATCGACGGACTTCTATCGCCTGTTCCAATACGGTTCGTGACTGTACTGTAAAAACTTGCCATAACAAACACAAGGACTGGGTCAGATATGTTTCACCAACTTCCATTGAGAGATCCGGACTGATTGAGACTATGGCAAGTTGCCCTGAACATTGACGCCAATACTCCGACTGACGACCTCAGAAAGTAGTATATATAGTATGCTCAGAACATTTTTCCAGGGAACTATTATGAGAGCATGGAACTGTCAAGCAGTAAGATAAAAAGTTATGTCCCATCAGTGGGCATTCTATGCACGACATGTAGGCAAGCCATAGGAAATCTTTGGCCAAGTCATATAAACGGACATATGTTTTCTAATTCTATATTATTGTGTTAAGAGGGAGTCATGGAGGACAGACATCATGGTTGGTCAGGAGAGGGTATTAGCACAGTCACTGTTGATGGGCCAGATGGCAGCAGTGCCACTGAAGAATGTTGTCCGTCCATTGAGGAGGACCGGTGCGTGAACATTCAGCTCAGATGAGTTAAACCACGGAGAACAGGTTATGATGCTGCTGTATGAGATGGGTTTCAGCATGCATATGAATCAAACACACTTCATCATGTATCCAATAACACTGATCTCTGTTTTCCTTTGATTAGGTGAGTGAAGTGTCAGTGGGCCTGCCGCGTGAATACAAAGACGTAGACAACAGTTGTTCCCTGAGGATGGAGAGGAACGGGTCTGTGAAGCAGGAGACTATAAGTGTTGCCTCCTACAGTTAGGAAGAGAAGAAGCTGTTGGCTGCCATGGTGTCTGAGAAGGGGGAACTGGAGCTGACTGGCTCTCTGGTGATGGAGGTGACTGAGGTTCTACAGTAAAGTGATGCAGACACTGCACCCAACAGGGAGGAAAGGGCTCTGTACCTAGAGGAGGAGAAAGGAGATGAGAGACAGACAGATGAAGGGACTGCCCAGCAGAGAGGAGCAGCAGGCTAATGCTGAGTGTGAACCCTCAGTGGAGCCTGAGGTATATTTAGATTCTGTGAGCGACGGCGTGCGAGATACGGAGCGAGCGAGCCATCCTACACTCCACGCCGACACAAGAAGCTGTGTGTGTGATGGCCAGCCTGAGGAGCCTGTTGGGTTTGACAAACTGCATGCGGTTCCACGACCTCAACAGTTATGAGGAGCACGTCCCTCGAGAGCACTCCAAACGCTCACGGCCTCTCTGTCCAGACTGTGGCATCCTCATCTCAACGTTACTCAGTGTGGAGCACCAGTGTGAACAAGTTCAAGCTGTTCTGTCTGTGGGAAGCGCTGCGTGGATGAAGCTGGCCTCAAGCATCACCAGAGGCTTCACCATCAAGAGCATGTCTACTCCTGTAAGTTCTGCCTCAAGCACTTCAAGGCCAGGGAAGACAAGCGGACCCACGAGAAGGACAACCACCGGGTCAAATGCCCCTGGGGATTTTACAACATCTTGAAACGGAACCGCCATCTCAGAGAGCATGAGTCCAAGACATTTGTAACACGTGCTACAAGGAATTCCCCCAACTTAGCAAGCTTGAGAGGTACGAGCTGAGCCACAGTGACAACAAATCTTTCAGGTAGATGTTTTATACTGCATTTTCTGTTTGATACTGAACACATCTCTCCTGAAATATATTTTGTTTGTATTATCAGCTGAACTGCAAAGTGTTAATGTTTTCCATTACGTTCTGCTCTTGCTAGGTGTCAGGTGTGCCAGCGTTCTTTGCCCAGGCCAGCCAGCTGAAGTCCCACCTGCGCGTCCACACTGGGGAGAGGCCCTTCAAATGCCAGCGCTGCGTCAAGAGCTTTAACCACAATGTCAGCCTCAAGAACCTCTTCACACGCTATCACCAAGGGGAGGGAGGGAGGGAGGGAGGTGCGAGAGCGGAGGAGCAGGCGACAGTGGAATTATGAACCTGAGGAGGAGGAGCGTCAGAATGAGAGTGATTCTGACTTTGACCTGGAGGAAGAGGAGAAGACAGGGAGTAAAGGGAAAGGTAGTGGAGGAGGGGGGCACTGGTAGAAGCCTCTAGGAGAGATACATGTGGACACTGCTGTTGAAAAGCTGGATACATTATCATCACCACCCCAGAGAGAACCAGACCAGAACCAGGAGGCACCTGACGGTGTTATTAAAAAAAGTCTTATCGGTTTTGTCATGACCATAATGTTTTGGCTTTGAACATTACTTAGAACTCTTGAGGCTGTTGTTTTTTCACTTCTACAGTTTTGGTTTAAATATATATATATACCGGCCCACTAGTTAAGAAGCACAGAGATAAACTCATCTTGGATATAACCAGCGAGGAAGCAAGAGGCTTGATTCTGCTCTAAAGTATGTCAGTACAAAAATAGTGTTAACCAGTGGGAGTGGGGATTTTCTTTTAGGGAGGTCAATGAGATAATGTTGAATTTGGTCAACAGTTAAATAAAGGTTACATAAAAATAAACATAAAATTGAATTTTTAATTTGCTATAATGTTTAATTTGATTGAATTGAAGTTTCATCATGTTTATATCCATATGAATTTACTGATAAGGGGGAGCATGTGGCATTTTGGAAACTTGGAGAAAAACAATTTTATAATGGAGTTGTGCTTGTTGTTCTCACACATCTGCCCTCTCATTGGCTAGAATGTTTATTTAGTCATTTATTTTACCCCCAGTCCAGTTGAGAGCGACACTTCACCTTTTGAGTGTAGTTCGCCATAAAACCCAAAGAAGAATACATAGAGCTTGCTCTATGCCTACATTCCCGCACAGTAGGTGGCGGAATGCACGTAAACGATTGTTTGCGGACCGCCTTGACATCGAAGAAAACTCAGCTGAGTCACAGCGATAAAGGGATTAGTTATAAATATCTTTGAATTAGTCCTTTAACTATCCCTATATTTAGACGTCTGTCAACATGGCTGACTCCCAGAAGCATCCGTTAATTTTATACCTCGGTAATCCTGCACCACCAGAGACCGCTTTAAAACTTAAAATTATTCGATCAGCAGCCAAGAAGCAGAACGACAAGTCCCGAGTATAGACCCGAGTAAATTTAAGTGTTTCGTTTTTACGATGGCGCGTAAAATTCTCTCTCCCCTTCCTCATCGCTGCGATTTACTTACTAGTTGAGGTTTCTGCTCTTCGCTCCGTTGTCAGTTTAGTTGACATTTCACTGATCTTAGTAGCAGTAGCACTTATTTGATTTGTGTCTTTCAAGGCAGCTGTCAATGTTCCCTTTAGGCTGCGTTTTTATTTTATGGCGGTTTGATCGCGGGGGAGGCACTAGTAATATCTGCACTTTTCGGTTTGGTTATTTGTTTTAAGTGTATTAGTCTGTAAAGAAATCTCTGCCAAAATTCGTCATCTCTCCCATGTCTTATTCGATTGGTAGTTGTTCAGAAATGTTTATTGCTTGCCTACATTTTACTCCCTCCTTTATGTTTAATATAACACACATCCATTATTAATGTCGGTTGCCTATGTGAAGTTTGTTCTATAGAAAGTATTTGGCAAAGTGATTTATTTATACACTACACTTGAAACAAATAGCCAAATCGAAAATGGCAGACATTACTAGTGCCTCCCCCTCGATCAAACCGCTATTAAAAATAGAAAAACGCAACGCACCCCCCTCAGAAATTACGCAGGAATTCACAACGGAGTGAAGAGCAGAGATCTCAACTAGCAAGCAAGTCGCAGCGATGAAGAATTGAGTCTGTGCGCATTCACGTCGACTAGGGGGAGAGAATTCTGGCAAGGGGGAGATTTTCAGCACAACACCGGAATTTATATGAGATGCCCTCAAATGTTTTGCATACAAGCAATTCCATGGTAAAGGAATTGCGCTCAGACACTGATTAAAAGGTAGGTTAAATAAAAACCATTGATTTTAAAAGTTTAACAAACCATGCAACTCTATGCGCAAGGACTCAGCCAGCTACCAAGGACTGTGGGCTCTCCTCCTTGGCCGACATGAGTAAGACATTTAAGCGTGTTGGCTGGAGAGTTTGCTGACATATTCAATCTTCAATCTCTCCCATTCCAGTCTGCTGTCCCCACATGCTTCAAGGTGTCCACCATTGTTCCTGTACACAAGTAAGCAAAGGTAACTGAACAATAGAGCCACAGACTGCCATTGCACTGCCCTATCCCGTCTGGACAAAGGGAATAGCTATTTAAGAATGCTATTCATTGACTACAGCTCAGCATTCAACACCATAGTACCCTCCAAGCTCATCATTAAGCTTGGGGCCCTGGGTATGAACCTTGCCCTGTGCAACTGGGTCCTGGACTTCCTGACAGGCTGCCCTCAGGTGGTGAAGGTAGGAAACAACACCTCCACTTCGCTGATGCTGAAGAGAGGCCCCACAAGGGTGCATGCTCAGCCGCCTCCTGTATTCCCTGTTCACCCATGACTGCGTGGCCACCAACCCAATCATCAAGTTTGCAGACGACACAACAGTAGTAGGCCTGATTACCAACAATGGCGAGACAGCCTACAGGGAGGAGGTGAGGGCCCTGGGAGTGTGGTGCCAGGAAAATAACCCTCACCAAAAGTCAACAAAACAAAAGGAGCTGATCGTGGACTTCAGGAAACAGCAGAGGAAGCATCCCCCCCCCGCCCATGCACATCAACGGGACCACAGTGGAGAAGGCTGAGGAAATTTGGCTTGGCACCTAAAACCCTCACAAACGTTTACAGATGCATAATTGAGAACAACCTGTCGGGCTGTATCACCGCCTGGTATGGCAACTGCATCGCCCACAACCACAGGGCTCTCCAGAGGGTGGTGCGGTCTGCCCAACGCATCACCGGGGGCAAACTACCTGCCCTCCAGGACACCTAGAGCACCCGATGTCACAGGAAGGCCAAAAAGATCAAGGACAACAACCACCCGAGCCACTGCTTGTTCACCCCCTATCATTCAGAAGCCGAGGTCAGTACAGGTGCAACAAAGCTGGGACCAAGAGACAGAAGCTGTTTTTCAATCTCAAGGCCATCAGACTGTTAAATAGCCATCACTAGCACCTTAGAGGCTGCTGCCCTATATACAGACTTGAAATCACTGGCCACTTTAATAATTGGAACACTAGTCACTTTAATAAATGTTTACATATTTTGCCCTACTCATCTCATATACCGTATTCTATTCTACTGTATTTGTCTATGTTGCTCTGACAATGCTCATCCAAATATTTATATATTCTTAATTCCATTCCTAAATTTGTGTGTATTGTTGTGAAATTGATAGATATTACTTGTTAGATATTACTGCACTGTTGGAGCTAGACCCGCAATAACATCTGCTAAACATGTGTATGTGACCAATACAATTTGATTTGACTACTTTTAACCATTTACATAGACATTTGAACAAAAACACATTATCTGGAAGAACTGTGCAGATGCAAAGTTTGGTAACAGAACTTCGGTAAAAATCTCCCTCAGTTTTTGTTACTGAGGGAGGTTTCACATTTTTTTTCCCATCCCTAGTAAACACAGCTGATTTAAATTAATTGCATTCTAAACTGAAGATCATGATTATTGGAGTCGTGTGTGTGTGTGTGTGTGTGTGTGTGAGAGAGAGAGAGAGCTGGGGAAAAAGTGTGGCACCAATCAGGCCCCTCTGAGGACTGGAGTTACCCATCCCTGATGGAGTGTCTGCAGATGGAAGGAAGAATTGCAAAGGAATAAAGGGTTGTTACTGTGGAGGAGAACATGAGGCGACATCCTTGGAATGCCCAAATAGGGTGAAAGAGATGGAGGTGGACAAAATTCAGGGCAGTTCACTCTGTCTCTTATGCAGAGGCAGTAAGCAGAGCAGAAGGCCCCATGGTATTGAACAGCAGGGGAGCTATACAGCAACATGCACCAAGGCATGCGTGTCACCAGCTGGATCCAGAAATTCTTCAAGTGAAGTACGGCACTGTGCAAGTAGGCCACACACACTCACAGAACGGGACTGTGCAAGTAGGCCACACACGCTCACAGAACGGCACTGTGCAAGTAGGCCACACACACTCACAGAACGGCACTGTGCAAGTAGGCCACACACGCTCACAGAACGGGACTGTGAGTGCTGATTCTAGTAAAAATAGGTAGGGTAGCCTAGTGGTTAGAATGTTGGACTAGTAACCGGAAGGTTGCAAGTTCAAACCCCTGAGCTGACAAGGTACAAATCTGTCGTTCTGCCCCTGAACAGAATTAGAATTTGTTCTTAACTGACTTGCCTAGTTAAATAAAGATAAAATTAATAAAAAATATATCATCGTGAACATCAACTGTCTGTTTCAGCGGTGTGAGCAGTGTAGCTGTGAGTGTGATCCAGACGCAGGGAGACAGGACATGCCTCTCTGTGACCCAACACTGCCAGAGCTGCAACCACCACAGGACATGGGCAAGCAACGCATCTACTGTCCAGACAATGCTCAAAGGAAATGGGGACGAGCCACAGAATATTCAGGTGGGTATTTAAGGATTAACAGTTGATATTGTGAGGTAACTAACTCTCTTTTATATTCTGTGTGCTCAACTAACTCTTGGAGTTTCAAGTGTCAAATAAATCAGGAAATTGGACATCATTGTGGCTGTGACAGAAAAGGTTTTGGGCCTGAAAGACGGAAGAAGTACGGCCCTCCCAGGCTTCCGAGCCTGTGTAGGGATCACATTTTGACTGTGATTTTAGCAGAAAAAACTGTGTTAATTTTGTTTTTGGTAGTTAGTGTGAATATTTTCATCCATAACGTTTTGGGGGATACTTTACTACCCTGCACAGTAGGTGGCGGCAATACACCTTATAGGTTAGACTACAGCCACCCAAGTCATAGACTGTTCTCTGTTTCCACATGGCAAGCTGTGCCGGTGCATGAAGTCTGACACCAACAGGCTCCTGAATAGCTTCTATCCCCAAGCCATAAGACTGCTAAATAGCTAACTAAATGGCTAACAGACTGAGTTGACCCTTGTATTTGATTTTTGCACACTCAAAGGGCCCTACACACTCACTCCATTCACTCACACACACACATAATATGCATATACATTTATACTGACTACGCACACCCGCTCACATACAATCATCATACAGTGGGGAGAACAAGTATTTGATACACTGCCGATTTTGCAGGTTTTCCTACTTACAAAGCATGTAGAGGTCTGTAATTGTTATCATAGGTACACTTCAACGGTGAGAGGCGGAATCTAAAACAAAAATCCAGAAAATCACATTGCATGATTTTTAAGTAATTTTTAAATTTTATTTATCTGTTATTTTACCAGGTAAGTTGACTGAGAACACATTCTCATTTGCAGCAACAACCTAGGGAATAGTTACAGGGGAGAGGAATGAGCCAATTGTAAACGGGATTATTAGTAGACCCTGATGGTTTGAGGTGTGTGGGATTGGGAATTTAGCCAGGACACCGGGGTTAACGCCCCTACTCTTACGATAAGTGCCATGGGATCTTTAATGACCTCAGAGTCAGGACACCCGTTTAACATCCCATCCGAAAGACAGCACCCTACACAGGGCAGTGTCCCCAATCACTGCCCTGGGGCATTGGGATATTTTTTTTTAGACCAGAGGAAAGAGTGCCTCCTACTGGCCCTCCAACACCACTTCCAGCAGCATCTGGTCTCCCATCCAGGAACTGACCAGGACCAACCCTGCTTAGCTTCAGAAGCAAGCCAGCAGTGGTATGCAGGGTGGTATGCTGCTGGCAAAAATGAGCATTTTATTGCATGACATAAGTATTTGATACATCAGAAAAGCAGAACTTAATATTTGGTACAGAAACCTTTGTTTGCAATTACAGAGATCATACGTTTCCTGTAGTTCTTGACCAGGTTTGCACACACTGCAGCAGGGATTTTGGCCCACTCCTCCATACAGACCTTCTCCAGATCCTTCAGGTTTCGGGGCTGTCCCTGGGCAATACGGACTTTCAGCTCCCTACAAAGATTTTCTATTGGGTTCAGGTCTGGAGACTGGCTGGGCCACTCCAGGACCTTGAGATGCTTCTTACAGAGCCACTCCTTAGTTGCCCTGGCTGTGTGTTTCGGGTCGTTGTCATGCTGGAAGACCCAGCCACGACCCATTTTCAATGCTCTCACTGAGGGAAGGAGGTTGTTGGCCAAGATCTCACGATACATGGCCCCATCCATCCTCCCCTTAATACGGTGCAGTCATCCTGTCCCCTTTGCAGAAAAGCATTCCAAATAATGATGTTTCCACCTCCATGCTTCATGGTTGGGATGGTGTTCTTGGGGTTGTACTTATCCTTCTTCCTCCAAACACAGTGAGTGGAGTTTAGACCAAAAAACTCTATTTTTGTCTCATCAGACCACATGACCTTCTCCCATTCCTCCTCTGGATCATCCAGATGGTCATTGGCAAACTTCAGACGGGCCTGGACATGCGCTGGCTTGAGCAGGGGGACCTTGCGTGCGCTGCAGGATTTTAATCCATGACGGTGTAGTGTGTTACTAATGGTTTTCTTTGAGACTGTGGTCCCAGCTCTCTTCAGGTCATTGACCAGGTCCTGCCGTGTAGTTCTGGGCTGATCCCTCACCTTCCTCATGATCATTGATGCCCCACGAGGTGAGATCTTGCATGGAGCCCCAGACCGAGGGTGATTGACCGTCATCTTGAACTTCTTCCATTTTCTAATAATTGTTATTGACTACTGCATTGTTGGTTAGAGCTTGCAAGACATTTCATTGTGCATGTGACATTGAAACTAGTCTGCCAATAAACCTTGAAGAAGAAGTTGGTTCTGCTGTGTAGACCTCAATTATACATTTATCTATGTTTTAGTTGTTAGAACACTTTTACTTTCATTCATTTACAGACCTTTTAAGTACTTTTTATGCACTATGGTTTTTATCTTCTCTTTGTAAACAATTTCAAGTTTGGGAAAATAAACCCCCTAATATTTGCACCTACTCAGTTGTCTCCCATTGCCTGCCTGGTCAATACAGCATCCATCAGGAAGGTGGAAGTACTGCCAGTATTTTGAAACTATAATTTTCACTCCCTCCGTTTTGGGACACTTATGTAAATGTCGGAGGCGCGTGTGAACTCGCAAATGGAGGGGCGAGGGAAGGGGGTAATTTTGGATTCAGACAGTGTCCCAAGAGAAACAGGGCTGGCAGGTAGGATTTAGCGCCTTTCTGTTTCTGGCCCACACTCCAGCACAGTAGGTGGCGGTAATGCGCTGTTTGGATGCCAACCGCCCTTTAACCCTACTGAAGAAAGGGGGCCCGGGAAGACGTAAATATTAGGTCATTTCCGTGGTGGAAACAATGGTGGAATGCAGAGATTTGTAAGGAAAGCCAACCTTACACCCGTCCCTAATACATTCGATTTAGTTTTAAATAGTATTTATATTCCGCCCAATCATGGCCAATAATAATATAATCTTTACACCCTTTTTACCACTGAAGAAGAAACCCGATCGAGATTCTGAGTGGAGAAAATTAAAGGACAAATCCAGAAATCGGATTAATATCGGAGAAGCTTTTACCAGATGGAGGAACCTCAAGGAGGGGAAATCTATGCCTACAGATGCCGAAGTGGCTTTGTTTTTGCTTGACAGGTAATTCGGTTGTTTTTCTGCAGTCTACCAGTTTGGCAGGGTTGCCAGGTCTACCTAAAATGTCCAAAACAATGACTACTCAAAACCCCGCTCACAAGGCCAGAAAACTAGACAAAAAAATGTACGTGAGGAGAAAGTGGGACACGTCTTGCATTTTCCGTCTTTCGACATCTATCCAACATATAAACCCAACACATGATACATTTCTGAAATCCTGAAGATGTTTCTAAAATCACACACACATTTCTTTGTTGATATATTAACAGGATGCATGACACACCCATTTTGTCTACACGGAGTCAAATAAAAATGTTTTTCTCGCATTTGATAGCCTGGACAGCAGTTTAGATAAACTGCGACAACATTATTATGGTCCTAATTGTACCCCAATGACAATAACATTTTGTATGATTATTAAACAAGTGTAGATTCCTGAAATAGATAATGTGTCGGGCTATTAGCCCATTGGGGTACAATTAGGACTATAATAATGGTGTCCTAGTTTCCAAAATGCAAAAAGTTTCCCACTTTATCTGAATACACTCAATTAACAATACTACAAAAAAATTAACAGGATATAGTACTACAATAATCAGAGCCCTACCTAACCAGTACAGGAGGCCCCTAATGTAAACTTGATATCTTTCCTCCATTGGAAAAGCCTATAAGACTGTCCCACTTTAGCTACTCCATGCTGTCCCACTTTAGCTACTCCATGCTGTCCCACTTTAGCTACTCCATGCTGTCGCACTTTAGCTACTCCTTGCTGTCCCACTTTAGCTACTCCATGCTGTCCCACTTTAGCTACTTCATGCTGTCCCACTTTAGCTACTCCATGCTGTCCCACTTTAGCTACTCCATGCTGTCCCACTTTAGCTACTCCATGCTATCCCACTTTAGCTACTCCATGCTGTCCCACTTTAGCTACTCCATACTGTCCCACTTTAGCTACTCCATGCTGTCCCACTTTAGCTACTCCATACTGTCCCACTTTAGCTACTCCAAGCTGTCCCACTTTAGCTACTCCAAGCTGTCCCACTTTAGCTACTCCATGCTATCCCACTTTAGCTACTCCATGCTATCCCACTTTAGCTACTACATGCTGTCCCACTTTAGCTACTCCATGCTATCCCACTTTAGCTACTCCATGCTATCCCACTTTAGCTACTCCATGCTATCCCACTTTAGCTACTCCATGCTATCCCACTTTAGCTACTCCATGCTATCCCACTTTAGCTACTCCATGCTATCCCACTTTAGCTACTACATGCTGTCCCACTTTAGCTACTCCATGCTATCCCACTTTAGCTACTCCATGCTATCCCACTTTAGCTACTCCATGCTATCCCACTTTAGCTACTCCATGCTATCCCACTTTAGCTACTCCATGCTATCCCACTTTAGCTACTCCATGCTGTCCCACTTTTGTGTTTTGCAGGGTGAGCTTCCTGTTTGAAGCTTGCTCTGCCCCCCTCTGATGTCACACCAATAAAGTGATGTGATTTTGATCGTGTAGTTTCTCTGCAATCTAAACAATAGTTTAGATTTTCTCATGTCAGACCAATAAATAAATGGGTAAGGATTAAGCTGTGCCAGTTGAAATGATGTTCCACTCTTTCCGAATTCACCCTTTAGGCCAAACGCCAGTCATGCTTGACAAGTATAATGTAGGATAATTAACGTCTAAAGGCTTGATTCTGTTGACATACTCGTGGCACGGTTCGGTCAGATCAAATGGTCATAAGCTGAGAGAAAGGCCTGTTGTGCACATTTGCGCATAGCCTACTTCTATTGTCCCAGAACCAGGCTTGGAGCAAGTCCCAGCACAGAGGGGGCGGGGCGCTCTCAACGGGCCCTTCTAACCAAATCATAGAAGGGAAAAAAAGAGAGGCCATATCAGCTATCATAAACACAAATTGGACATCATCACATAGAGAGCCATGCAAGCCTATTTCCAATAAAACATACAGATAGTGTATCACTTTGCCAGACACAGGTTGTCTGTCGGCGGTGAATCGCAATAGAATGTTTCAGCACACGTCGCTCTACAAAGCGCAGTGGTCGGGAGAGCTCCGCAGGTTGTCAGCAGCACCAAACACCAGACTCATCAAAACCATTCATCGCAACGCATGAATCTCTCGTTTAGCAGACATAGGCCTACATTCAAAGATAAAGTAGGTCACAACTACAAAACAACAAAGCACACAAATATCTCTTGATGAGCTTCAGGCGGCTGAAACTTTGCTTGGCACTGCTGATGGCAATGACACTGCTGATGGCACTGCTGATGGGAAGGATGTACGTCTTCTTTAATAAACTGTTCCAAAACACCAACATTAATTTAAACTCAAATGTGCTCATCTTTGAGAGCAGGTCATCAGCTGTAGAGGCAGTATTTGGTGTAGTATGGTTATGGTGATTTATTCAGAGCAGAGTTCAAGGATTGCATGCAGGCTCTGTATATTCACTTCTGTGGCCTGTTTCCTGGAGGCCCACCTTGTGGCCAGTAGGCTCTTCAGCTTGAGAACAGCGAGAGATCCAGCTGCATGTTTTCCTGTTCCTTCTTCAGTATTTTAAACCTTGGAAGGCTAGAAGTCAGAAAGCAGTACAGGGTCTCCAGTGCACCCCAAAATAATTTAGCTCTACACAAGGAACAATGAGCATCCATTAGAAATAAATGTATGATGTGTGCGAAGTAGTGCACGTACACATCCTTATTCAAACAGTTTCTTTTTGTTTTTTTCATTGCCACGGTTGCGTGTCCATGCTTCTATCAACACCTGCCTCATTAGCCAATGTCAGGCTAGAGCTAGCAACGGTTGGAATGGACAATGACGAAAAGTAGGTGGAACACAGGATGAAATTACATTTTTCTTATTCTGTCGCTCCTTGCATTTTAGCGCATCTGACTTGTACTTTCTATAAATGTTTAACCTGAATGTACTGTAATTTAGCTAGCTAGCTAGACATGACCTGGCGATGTTGAGCTTGTACCACAGACATGCTAGGCTATACGTCAATCAAAAAGGAAAGGCCCCCACCAGCAGCCAGTCCAAGTCCTCAAGGGGGTAGAGCAACAGACACGGCTGTAGATTGTTTTATCAAATAAGCAGCACCAGCTCAGACCAATTCAAGGATTAAATGAAATCATGTAATATATCATATTATACATTGGGAAAGTATTCAGACCCCTTTTACTTCCCCCACATTTTGTTACCCTACAGACTTATTCTGAAATGGATTACATTTGTTTTTTCCCTCAATCTGCACACTACCCCACAAAGCAAAAACAGGTTTTTAGACATTTTTGTAAATGTATTACATATTTTTTTGTGTAATACTCCCTTCACAGAACAGAGCAAACTGGCTCTAACCAGAATAGAAAGAGGAGTGGGAGGCCCCGGTGCACAACTGAGCAAGAGGACAAGTACATTAGGGTTTCTAGTTTGAGAAATGGACGCCTCACAAGTCCTCAACTGGCAGCTTCATTAAATAGTACCCACAAAGCACCAGTCTCAATGTCAACAATGAAGAGCCGACTCTGGGATGCTGGCCTTCTAGGCAAAGTTGCAAAGAAAAATACATATCTCAGACTGGCCAATAAAAATAAAAGATTAAGATGGGAAAAAGAACACAGACACTGGACAAAGGAACTCTGCCTAGAAGGCCAGCATCTCGGAGTCGCCATTTCACTGTTGACATCGAGACTGTGCTCAACATACACACACCCCTCTGGTCCTCACTGACTCACTCAGACCTGTCCAGCAGCTCTGACAGGGTTTCCCAAACTCAGTCCTTGGTGCCCCACATTATTTTACTTGAGAAATACTGCACCAAACACCTTTTTGGTTAGATGTAAAATTGCGCAACTTAAACATGCTAAACAAAAACATCTAGTAAAACCAAATGCATGCTTTTCAACCGTTCGCTGCCTGCACCCGCACGCCTGACCAGCATCACCACCCTGGATGGTTCCGACCTTGAATATGTGGACATCTATAAGTACCTAGGTGTCTGGCTAGACTCTAAACTCTCCTTCCAGACCCATATCAAACATCTCCAATCGAAAATCAAATCAAGAGTCGGCTTTCTATTCCGCAACAAAGCCTCCTTCACTCACGCTGCCAAACTTACCCTAGTAAAACTGACTGTCCTACCGATCCTCGACTTCGGCGATGTCATCTACAAAATTGCTTCCAACACTCTACTCAGCAAACTGGATGCAGTTTATCACAGTGCCATCCGTTTTGTCACTAAAGCACCTTATACCACCCACCACTGCGACTTGTATGCTCTAGTCGGCTGGCCCTCGCTACATATTCGTCGCCAGACCCACTGGCTCCAGGTCATCTACAAGTCCATGCTAGGTAAAGCTCCGCCTTATCTCAGTTCACTGGTTACGATGGCAACACCCATCCGTAGCACGCGCTCCAGCAGTTGTATCTCACTGATCATCCCTAAAGCCAACACCTCATTTGGCCGCCTTTCGTTCCAGTTCTCTGCTGCCTGTGACTGGAACGAATTGCAAAAATCGCTGAAGTTGGAGCCTTTTATCTCCCTCACCAACTTCAAACATCTGCTATCTGAGCAGCTAACCGATCGCTGCAGCTGTACATAGTCTATTGGTAAATAGCCCACCCATTTTCACCTACCTCATCCCCATACTGTTTTTATTTATTTATTTTTCTGCTCTTTTGCACACCAATATCTCTACCTGTACATGACCATCTGATCATTTATCACTCCAGTGTTAATCTGCATAATTGTAATTATTCGCCTACCTTCTCATGCCTTTTGCACACAATGTATATAGACTCCCCTTTTTTTCTACTGTGTTATTGACTTGTTAATTGTTTACTCCATGTGTAACTCTGTGTTGTCTGTTCACACTGCTATGCCTTATCTTGGCCAGGTCGCAGTTGCAAATGAGAACTTGTTCTCAACTAGCCTACCTGGTTAAATAAAGGTGAAATAAAAATAAATTTAAAAAAAAAAAAATCTATTGAGTTAACTAAGATTCAATTCTGGGGATTTTTGAGGAAGCACAATAGGCTTCTGTGTCTACAGTGTCTCATGGGGGACAAACATCATTAACCAAACGTAGAATCGGTCAGGAAACACACCTCCAAGACTGAAATCTTGTTTTTCTAATAAGCAGCAGAAAAATAACCAATCTGTGTTCAGTGGCTCTTTAATACATTGGAGGTGCCAAAGAGGCATTTTTATTTAGACCTTTTTTTGGAAGTACATACCGACCAATAAGGGGACTCTTATTGAAATGTTTCATCAACGCATGTTCCTAGAAGATACAATTGCTAATGAGTATGAATTGGCAAGAGCCGATAGTGGCAGGAAATCACCCGCTCTTTTATTTATTTTTTTGACCCAGGTTAGCTGCCCCCCTTCCACAACCTGCTGCCCCCCCTCCCTCCCCAGAAGATATAATCGTGAACATCGACTGCCTGCTGCAGCTGTTTCAGCGGTGTGAGCAGTGCAGGCGTGAGAGTGTGATCCAGACGCAGGGAGACAGGACATGCCTCTCTGTGACCCAACACTGCCAGAGCTGCAACCACCGCAGGACATGGGCAAGCAACGCATCTACTGTCCAGACAATGCTCAAAGGAAATGGGGACGAGCCACAGAATATTCAGGTGGGTATTTAAGGATTAACAGTTGATATTGTGAGGTAACTAACTTCAGTTGTTTGTATTCTGTGGTATCTCTAGTTATTTCTTTTTTTATATACAGAACTGTCACTCCAATAATACTGGTGTTTTCCTTCGCTAAGTAGGTTGATATGCAGGTGGCCCTGCCATCTGAGGACACAGATGGAGCCTCGCCGTCTGAGAACCGAGATGGGGACTTGCCATCGGAGGACAGAGATGAGGCTCTGGATCTGACTGGCTCTTTGGAGATGGAGGTGACTGTAGACCAGCCACCAAGACCAGGAGGAAGTGGCATGTCCCTGGTGAGGGGGAAAAATGAGGGGAACAAAGGAACAGAGGAGAGAAAGAAAGTGACTAAGGTGGTGTTGGACAGTGAGATGGACTGTGCACGAAGCCAGGAGGACAATGGCCTGTCCTCACAGGAGAATGAGGAAGGAGAGGAGAGAAAGGGAAAGTTCCTAGGAGGTGAACAACCGGAGAATGGTGCTGAGCAGCGGGCCTCTATTGAGGTGACAATATACTCTATAGAGCCTGAGGACTCTGAAAGCCCAACCTCTCAGATAGACAGAGGAGAGAAGACTGAGGTCGCTGCAGATGGGTGTGAGGGGGAGGGTGATGTGTGTGAGATGGAGGGTGAAGAGACAGATGAGGAAGATAGACAGACAGAGAGTGGCTCTGAATTTGACCCAGAAACTGAGGAAGAGAGACTGGGAGAGAGTGACTCTGAATTTGACCCAGAAGAGGAGAAACCAACGAGTAGTAGAGGGAGAGGGAGAGGCAGGGGAAGGGGAAGGGGAAGGGGGAAAGGGAGATGCAGAGGAAGGCAATTGCAGCAGCCTACAGGAGGGACTGGTTTGGATGAGTCTGCTGAAGACTCTGATGGATCACCTTCATCATCACCCCAGAGAGACCAGCAGGACCAGGAGTCGTTCAGCGGTGCTGCTGGAGAACTGGGCTCCGGGGACCTTGTCAGCATCCGGCAGAAATTCAAATACTCTAAAAAACACCACATGGTCCTCTGTCCTGAATGTGGCGTCCTGTACACCACCAGGCTGAAACACCATAAGTGTGAACACAAGTTCATGGTCCGCTGTCCAGACTGTGGGCAGGGTTGTGCGAGTGAACTGGGCCTCAAGCAGCACCGGAGGCTACACCGTCAGGACCTTAAGTTTCCCTGTAAGTTCTGCCTCCAATCCTTCAGGACACGGCCAGACAAGCTGACCCACGAGAAGACCCACAGATTCAAAAGATTAAAAGGTCACAGATGCTACAGCTGCTCAGAGTGCCCACTGAGCTTTGACAACATCCTCATACGGAATCGCCATCTCAGAGAGCACGAGTCCAAGAGACACATCTGTCACACATGTTACAAGGAATTCAACAAGGGTCACCTCCTGGAGAGGCACGCACTGTCCCACAGTGACGACAAGCCCTTCAAGTGCCAGGTCTGGAGGGAGGGGCAGGGTTTCAATTACATTCAACTGAAGTGTCAGTTTCAATTACTTATTTTGAAGAGGGCTATTTACTGTAAATAAAATAAAAACGTTACATTTTTATTTAAATCCAAAGTATTGTATTTACATGGTCCATGTTGCCCTTCCCTGTGTGTCAGGTGTGCCAGCGTGCCTTTGCCCAGCTCAGCCAGCTGAAGTCCCACCTGCGCGTCCACACTGGGGAGAGGCCCTTCCAATGCCAGCGCTGCGACAAGAGCTTCAACCACAACGTCAGCCTCAAGAACCACGTCAGACGCTACCACAGCCCAGACTCAGGGCTGGACCCTGATGGAGGCACAGAAGTTGGGGGACAGGGGGGGAGCAGGGAAACAGATGGCAGGACTGGGCAGGAGGGAGGGGAGGTGAAATCGAGGAAGCCTCGGCAGCAGGTAGAGCTTACCTTTATGACTGAGTGGGAGATGTGGGCAGGAGGACAGGGAGCAAAGAGAGTGGAGGAGAAACCGAGGAAGAGGAAACGCCAGTGCAATGATGATCCTGAAGAGGAGGAGGAGGAGAGGCAGCGAGAGAGTGACTCTGACTTTGACCCAGTGGCGGAGAAGAAGATGGGGAGTAGTAAAGGGAGGGGGCCAGGGAGAGGAGGGGGGAGAGGAAGTGGAGGGAGTCACTAGCAGAGGCCTACAGGAGAGACTTCTGCAGGCACTGTTGTTGGAGAGATGGGGGGACAGAGAGACAAAGGCTGTATTCATTAGTGCACACTGTACCAAAACATTTTGTAACCGAAAATGAAAACAAGCGTTTGTTATTGGACAAGTTCAGGTACTGCCTCGCCGTTTTGGCCCGTTTGCTTCTGATTTGTTCTTAGTGAATATGACTTTTAAAAAATGGAACCTTTATTTAACTAGGCAAGTCAGTCAAGAACAAATTCTTATTTACAATGACGGCTTACCCCAGCCAAACCCTAACGACACTGTGGGACTCCCAATCATGGCCGGTTGTGATACAGCCTGGAATCGAACCAGGGTCTGTAGTGACACCTCTAGCACTGAGATGCAGTGCCTTAGACCGCTGCTAGAATTTGTTATCCTCATGTTCTGTCTTTGAATTTAGAACATTTTTGGATTCCCAGAACCTGATTGAAGAATCTAAAATATATTTAGATTTGTTAAACTATTCTTTTGGTTACTACATGATTCCATATGTGTTATTTCATAGTTTTGATGTCTACACTATTCTACAATGTAAACCCTTGAATTAGTAGTTGTGTCCCAACTTTTGAGTGGTAGTGTACAGTATCAGTCAGAAGTTTGGACACACCTACACAGTTATGGTTCAACACATTGCACATGAAATGTGTAACGTTGCCCTAAACTGCCGTTTCTGTACTCTATATGGTGTCATGATCACCACTGATCACACCTAGTTTGTGTGATGTTTCATATACGCTAATGGCAGGTAATGCACCAGGATCTAGTTTTGAATGCACCAGTATCAGATTTTTCAACCCAGGTACTAGCAACATATGGGCCTCGGAAATACTGCACCCCAGCTTAACACTTTAATCATTATTAAATATCATATTCCATTAATGTAAAGATACAAATATATATAAGAGAAGTCTCAGTCGGAGTTAGATAACCATGGAAGAATGAATAAGCAAAGTCGTGTGAAGTGTAAGAAGATCACCATTTAACACATTCACAGTGTCTTTTCCGGGCCTTGGCAGTCAGATTACTGGGGAAATGTCATGAGCAGTGCTACATACACCATGATAGGCTGACCACACCGCTCGCGAGCGTTGCAAAATACATTTAGAAATCTCTGTTATAGAATTATTGCACCCACACTGCTCGCAGTCGTCAACGAGCATCTGCGTTGCCAAGGGCTAAAATAGAAGTCATTCCTATTTCTGACGCAGATCGCGCTGCAAGTCCTGCCTCTCCCATCTCCTCATTGGTTTATAGAAGCAGGTACGCACGTGCCATCTTCTCATTGGTTATACCCACGTAGGTGATTGAAAGACGAACTGTTGCCGGTTGTCGTGGTAATACTATGAAAGTTTAGATGCCAATCACCATGTAAGTTAAACGATGAAAAAGCCTGGAAGGAGGAGAGATGACTAGAAACGATTCGGTTGACCATTTTTATGTGTAGATTAATTGTCGGAGTAGAGGACCTAGTGCATTTCAGGTAAAAGAACAACCTAATGTTTATATCCCAGGACAAATTAGCTAGCAACTACAAGCTAGCTAAATAGGACAAATTAGCTAATAAGTGCAAGCTAAATTGCCATAAATGTTAAATGCTTTTCGACCTGTCCCCAAATTAATGTCATAAATTCAGAGTTTGTTTTGATATTTTAAACTGTGTGTCGTGATCGCTTTTGTTGCAGGGGGACAAAATAAATGTATGCACGATGGCGCACGTGAAATACTAAGGTGAGTTTGCGGGATTAAGCCGCGCTTCGATTGGACTGCAAACTGAATCTGATTTATAGTGCCTTAAGAAAATATTTGTACCCCTTGATTTATTCCACATTTTGTTGTTGCAGACTGAATTCACCCATCTACACACTACCCCCTAATGACAAAGTGAAAATGTTTAATAAACCATTTACATAAGTATTCACACCCTCCGAGTCAATACTTTGTAGAAGCAACTTTGGTGGCAATTACAGTTTTTTTTGTCTTGGATATGACATGAGTTTTGCACATCTGGATTTGGGGATTATCTCAAACTGTTTAATTAGATGGGGAGAGGCTGTGTCTTTTTCCACAGATTTTCAATGGGATTAAAGTCTGGGATTTGGCTGGGCCACTCAAGGAATTTCACATTATTGTTCTGAAGCCTTTCCAGCTTTGCTTTGGCTGTATACTTGGTCATTGTCCTGTTGGAATGTACATCTTCGCCCCAATCTAAGGTCGATTGCACTCTGAAGTAGGTTCTCATCAAGGATTTGGCTCCATTCATTGTTCAATCTGTCTTTACCAGTCTCTCGGTCCCTGCGGCTGAAAAACATCCCCATAGCATGATGCTGCCACCACAATGCTTCACGGTAGGGATGGTGTTAGACTGGTGATGAACTAGCTGTGTCTAGTTCTCCAGACAGCGCTTTGCATTCAGGCCAAAGAGTAAAGTTCAATTTTTGCCTCATCAGACCACAGAATTGTGTGATTTATGCTCTGTATTTCACTTGCCTTTTTGCAAAATCCAGGCCTAGTGTTGTGCCTTTCTTAAAATCAGGAGTGGCTTCCATCTGGCTACTCCCATAAAACCCAGATTGGTGAAGTGCTGTGGAGACTCTTGTCCTTCTGGCAGGCTCTCCCATCTCAACCAATGAACTCTGTAGTCTGTCAGTGGTCATTATGTAGTGCTGTTTTTGGTCACCTCCCTGTCATTCTTGCCCAGTTGCTTAGTTTGGTTGGACGGCCAGCTCTAGACAGAGTCTGGGTAGTTCCAAATGTTTTCTATTTCCCAATGATGGAGACCACTATGCTCTTGGAATCTTTCAACGCTAGAAATTATGGGAGGCACAACTGAGCAAGAGCACATTTACATTAGTGTCTAGTTTGAGAGACAGACGCCTCACAAGTCCTCAACTGGCAGCTTCATTAAATAGTACCCGCAAAACACCAGTCTCAACGTCAACAGTGAAGAGGCGACTCCGGGATGCTGGCCTTCTAGGCAGAGTTCCTTTGTCAAGTGTCTGTGTTCTTTTTTCCATCTTAATCTTTTATTTTTATTGGCTGGTCTGAGATATGGTTTGTCTTTGCAACTCTGCCTAGAAGGCCAGCATCCCGGAGTCACCTCTTCACTGTTGATGTTGAGACTGGTGTTTTGCGGGTACTATTTAATGAAGCTGCCAGTTGAGGACTTGTGAGGCATCTGTTTCTCAAATTAGACACTCTAATGTACATGTGCTCTTGCTCAGTTGTGCACCGGGGCCTCCCATTCCTTTTTATTCTGGTGAAGGGAGTAGTACACAGCATTGTACAGGATCTTCAGTTTCTTGGCAATTTCTCGTTTGGAATAGCCTTCATTTCTCAGAACAAAAATAGACTGACGAGTTTCAGAAGAAAGTTATTTGTTTCTGGCCATTTTGAGCTTGTAATCGAACCCACAAATGCTGATGCTCCAGATAGGGTAAATACATTCATTATTTCGTATTCCAAACGGGCGGCGGGTTCGTGAGCAAGGTATATGATTGTGAGGACAGTCCTAGAATTTACCCACGATAAATGTCCCTTTTCTCTCTTTTTTCCCCACCTCTTCTACATCTATGTGTAACAAGCTGTTATATCTTGTCAGTCCACTAGGGACCTTTGTTTCATGTATGTGCATTCTGTGTTATTATTTAGTTAGCTAGTAAATAAATAATTAAACCAATTTGTGTGGTACGGAATGATCAGTAAAGCTGGAGTTTTTTCAGATTCAAGAAGGTTGCGACCGTTCAGATAATGAGACTGATATGAGGTAATGATTAATAAATGACTTATTGATATGTTATATCTTCTAGAGTTTAATCTGGGAGATGGCAACACATTAAACAACTTCTTCCATGGTTCCCTAAATACCTAATGAGTTAAGTGTTACATGATCAATTTAAAATCTGGTAACAATTAAACATAGTTGGTTGATTAAATAAATGAACCTTCATCAGATTAATGAAAGTAAAGTCACGACAACAGTCAGGGAGTGTGTGTACAGAACGTGTGTGTGTCTTACGTGCGTAGCAGGTCCCAGTACTGTAGTGTGCCACATGCTTATGCTGGTCCTCTGTAGCTGTACTCCCTCTGTAGGGGGCCAGCAGTGCTCTAGGTAAGATGCAGGACCTCAGAAGTTCACATTCAACTGGGAGGGGTAACGCATTTCCAGATAGGCTGAATTCAACCACCACTCCTCCAACTAGGGGAAACACACACACCCACAATATAACATGAAACACTGCAGGGAGACACTGTAATGACTGCAGTGTTTAAAACGCTCAAAGATTCCCTTTTGCAACTGCTCAGGGTCGAGCATGGTGTGTGATCAGTTCCCACAGGTTCTAGCTGTGCAGTGTGTTGAGTGTGTGTACCCAGTTCCTGTGTGTCCTGGCTCTCTGCAGTAGTTTTTGGTGCAGGTCTTTGTCGATGCCCTCTCCAAACCTCTTCACTACGGCTGCAGTCACCTGGTACTCCTCCTCTGTAGCAAACGGCCGCACTGGAAAATACACACAGACATTTCAGTAACTAGACACATTTTTATCCAGGGTCCATGCTAACGGAGCTTCTCTGTCTCACATGCAGCTGGCATCTCACCTGCATCCAGGTACTTGGCGAGGCTCCCCTCTAGAGACGGTACAGGGAGAGGAGGCAGGCTATGCTGGTACTGGAACGTTTGCTCAGCAGGGTACTCTGACACCTGGTTGACCATGTTGTCCCCTACAATACCAAAACACCTGGTTAGCCATGTTGTCACCTACAGCACCCAAACACCTGGCTAGCCATGTTGTAACCTACAACACGCAAACTTCTGGTTAGCCATGTTGTAACCTAGAGCAACCAAACACCTGGTTAGCCATGTTGTAACCTAGAGCAACCAAACACCTGGTTAGCCATGTTGTAACCTAGAGCAACCAAACACCTGGTTAGCCATGTTGTAACCTAGAGCAACCAAACACCTGGTTAGCCATGTTGTAACCTAGAGCAACCAAACACCTGGTTAGCCATGTTGTAACCTAGAGCAACCAAACACCTGGTTAGCCATGTTGTAAGCTACAGCACCAAACACCTGGTTAGCCATGTTGTAACCTAGAGCACCAAACACCTGGTTAGCCATGTTGTAACCTAGAGCAACCAAACACCTGGTTAGCCATGTTGTAATCTAGAGCAACCAAACACCTGGTTAGCCATGTTGTAAGCTACAGCACCAAACACCTGGTTAGCCATGTTGTAACCTAGAGCAACTAAACACCTGGTTAGCCATGTTGTAACCTAGAGCAACCAAACACCTGGTTAGCCATGTTGTAACCTAGAGCAACCAAATACCTGGTTAGCCATGTTGTAAGCTACAGCACCAAACACCTGGTTAGCCATGTTGTCACCTACAGCACCAAACACCTGGTTAGCCATGTTGTCACCTACAGCACCAAAATACCTGGTGCCTCATTTATCAACCATGTGTAATCCTTGCGTAGGATCAGGAAGTCCAGGATCCAGTTGTAGAGGGAGGTTTTCAGTCCCAGGGTCCTGAGCTTGGTGACAAGCTATAGGGGGACAGATAATTGTATGTGTGGGGTACAGAGATAAGGTAGTCATTCAGGGGCGGCAGGGTAGCCTAGTGGTTAGAGCGTTGGACTAGTAACCGGAAGGTTGTGAGTTCAAACCCCCGAGCTGACAAGGTACAAATCTGTCGTTCTGCCCCTGAACAGGCAGTTAACCCACTGTTCCCAGGCCGTCATTGAAAATAAGAATTTGTTCTTAACTGACTTGCCTAGTAAAATAAAGGTAAAATAAAAAAATAAATAAAAAATAAAAAATTCAGAAATCATGTTAAACACTTATTGCACACCAGTGGCAGTCGGTGCCGATTAAGATGGGGAATTATACATTTGTTTAATAAGCATTGGCCTAATTTCTATTACAGAATATTGGATGAGTGTCTTCATATCCATTCACCCAGCTCAATGTAATAGGTTTAGGCTACTACATGATACTCACATTTTTCCTTTACCCATCATGAGGTTGCTACAACCTAGCCTATGAATTCAAGTTTACAATGTCGGTGCACACGTCAAGAAAATGTTGAGTAACATAGCATCCCTCTTTGTTTGAGCCGGGTGGTTGAGTAGGCTAACTATGTGAAGGTAACAAAAAAATACAACCAAATACAGTGGGGAGAACAAGTATTTGATACACTGCCGATTTTGCAGGTTTTCCTACTTACAAAGAATGTAGAGGTCTGTATTTTTTTTATCACAGGTACACTTCAACTGTGTGAGACGGAATCTAAAACAAAAATCCAGAAAATCACATTGTACGATTTTTTACCTATTACAGATTCAGTCTTCCCAGCCTGGTGCAGGTCTACAATTTTGTTTCTGGTGTCCTTTGACAGCTCTTTGGTCTTGGCCATAGTGGAGTTTGGAGTGTGACTGTTTGAGGTTGTGGACATGTGTATTTTATACTGATAACAAGTTCAAACAGGTGCCTTTAATACAGGTAACAAGTGGAGGACAGAGGAGCCTCTTAAAGAAGAAGTTTTAAAAATATAAACTTGGATTAGTGCCATTAACATTAACATTAACACAACGTGCCATTGGAACACAGGAGTGATGGTTGCTGATAATGGGCCTCTGTATGAATATGTAGATATGCCATTAAAATGTTTTGCTGTTTCTAGCTACAATAGTCATTTACAACAATAACAATTTCTACACTATTTCTGATCAATTTAATGTTATTTTAATGGACAAAAAAATGGCTTTTCTTTCAAAAACAAGTACATTTCGAAGTGACCCCAAAATGTTGAATGGCAGTGTGTGTTTTGAAAGAAAATCGTTTTTTTGTTTTGTTTTTACACAGTTATGGTACGACCCATTGCGCATTAAATGTGTGACGTAGCCTTAAAGTGATGCAGTTTCTCATCTGTATGGTGCCGTGATCATCACTGTTCACAGTTTGTGATGTTTCATATACACTGTAATTTGCAGGTAATGCACCAGGATCTAATGCTGACAATGCACCATCTAAAAGTGCAACCGCACAAGAATGCATGCACATCTGGCCTCGTGTTAAGATCAAACAACTATTTTAAGAGTAGTGTGTTTTAGTAGTCTCACAATAGATATCCATGAAGAATGAAAAGCCAAGTCACGTGTAATAATATCACCACTTCTCTCTTCCGGGTGTTGGCAGTCCGTTAACTGGGGTTGACTAGATGGGATACAGCTTTTGTCAGATTTGACTTTTCGTAGCAGGCTAGGATAATTCGTTTAATATTAGGAAAAAGGTCCGAGTTAGCTAAAATGCCCAAATAAACACACGTTTGGCGTTAATTTGACAAAAGTTGTAGCCCTTCTAGCCTTGACCTCTTACTGGGTGAAAGGTGATGAGAAGCGCTGCATACCCCACGAGCGGAGCAACAACACAAACTACCGCAAGCGCTTTCCTCTACAGTCTAGTTTAGAAAATAGCTGCAACATCATTTTTATTTTGAATGGACGAACGAAGACAACTTTCCACATATCGGAATTTGCAGAATATCGCAAAATACTACGGTGAGTTTGCTTGTCGTGTTTGTGGGAGTAAGCTGCTTCGATCGGATTGAAAACTGAAACGGACCTACATTCGAGCCGTGAAAACAATGCAAGGGGCCAACTATTTTATAGCTAGCTAGTGCACTTGTTCTACAGTAAGTAGAACTGACTTGCTAGTTAACTATGTTTGATCATATAGTTATGTAGCCAGAATGTCTAATCAATTGTGCTATAAAAGTGCGTATTAATGCGATTGGTACAAGGCTGCGCCGCTTCGGCAAATATGGAATTTGATCTCCAATAATAAAAGTTGCTTCTGGCCTGCGAGTCTAGCTATCTGGACAATAACATGTTTATGTGGAATTACTCTGATACCATACAACCAAATCGGAGTATGTTAAACGTTGAAATCAATGGTTTTTGTTTGGCATACATTTTAAAGTGAAGTCTCAGAGTAATCCGAGTCTCAGAGTAATTCCCGCTACAATGGAATTGCCCAGCTACAAATTCTACAACTATCTTTGTAGATTATGACTGTACTGTAGTAGGGGAGATTGGGGTACATTGAGCCAAAGGGGTAGGTCGAGCCACCCTTGTTTCTAAGAAATCATAAACAACATTAATAATCTGACCAAATATGGAACAAGTAAGGAAGTTAACTTTAGATCCAAAAAAACTGGAATTTCACCAAGGCATGAATTTTATTGGTTTCATGATGCTTGTATCTAAACCAAAGGAAATGATTTTAGGATTGTTCTATAAAAATGCAAACTCAGCTCCATCATTCATTGAATCAGATGAGCCCACTGATATTGCCAACTACTTTAATGATTTTTGGCAATATTAGCAAACTTAGGCATGACATGCCAACAACAAACACAGACATGACACATCCAGGTATAACTGACCAAATGAAAGACAAGCATTGTAATTTTGAATTCTGCAAAGTGAGTGTGGAAGAGGAACAAATTATTGTTGTCTGTCAACAATGACAAGCCACAATTTGACAATTTGGATGGAAAATTACTGAGGAAAATAGTGGACGGTATTGCCACTCCTATTTGCCATATCTTCAATGTAATCCTACTAGAAAGTGTGTGCCCTCAAGCCTGGAGGGGAAGCAAAAGTAATTCTGCTTCCCAAGAATACTAAAGCCCCCTTTACTGGCTCAAATAGCCGACCAATCAGCCTGTTACCAACCCTTAGTATTAGAGGTTGATGCCTCTGGAATGTATACACTGATTAAGTTGGTTAGTGTTATGGAGATTGTACTCCTATTAGAGAAATGGTGAGAGAGACCGTTCCTTAGTTTAGGGTTCTTTAATGTTGATTGGATATTAACAATGTTTGCAGTTCTGTTCCATGTCACTCAGCTGGTATTATTCAATTAATTGTCCATTTATCCATACAATATGTGATCTGGAAATAATAAACATGAATACAATGGCATCAGTACTAAGATAATTACATTCATTTAGCAATAACAAACAAGATATACAGCTCTCATGTTATAATAATCCAATGACTGAAATAAAAATACAAGTGGCTAGCAACATCAGGCTAACCAGCTAACAATGTAGGTAACAATGTTAGATAGCGAGCATTAAAACAAGACACCTAATGCTGTAATAATTACAAAAATATTCTTTAACTATTGACAACTTCGTCAGGAAAACATATACATTGCAGTTTTGGTATTCACGCACGGTGATGAATACATTGGTCAGACAGAAAATAATGTCCAAAACTTTGTGTTCACAGCAGTAGGTTGCCAGCTGCATTTGGCAATGAACTAAACATTGCCAGTTTGTGATAGCTGTGATGTCATCACTGAATTCTTAAAGGGACAGGCTTTCTTACAGTTTTTGACCAGATACAAGGCTATTTTACAGGAAACAAATTGCCAACAGACTTTCAGCATGCTTATAGGGAAAGACATTCAACAAGCACAGCACTTGCAGAATGCATGCATCGAGGGTGGCGCAGTGGTTAAGGGCCACCAGACTCTGGGTTCGCGCCCAGGCTCTGTCGCGACCGGGAGGTCCGTGGGGCGACGCACAATTGGCCCAGCGTCGTCCGGGTTAGGGAGGGCTTGGCCAGTAGGGATATGCTTGACTCATCGCGCACCAGCGACTCCTGTGGCGGGCCAGGCGCAGTGCGCGCTAACCAAGGTTGCCAGGTGCACGTGTTTCCTCCGACACATTGGTGCCCCTGGCTTCCGGGTTGGTGTTAAGAAGCAGTGCGACTTGGTTGGGTTGTGTATCGGAGGACGCATGACTTTCAACCTTAGTCTCTCCCGGGCCCGTACGGGAGTTGTAGCGATGAGACAAGATAGTAACTACTAAAAACAATTGGACACCACGAAAAAGGGGAGAAAAAGGGGTAAAAGAAAAAAAGAATGCATGCATGTACTTCCTTCTCTCTTGTGCACGTGTTGATGAGAAAACAAATCGTGATAACCACACATAGACCCGTGTTTTGAATTCGGTTTAATAATACTTTAAATTATTTAATTTCGACCAGCTGATGGACAATTGGCAGAGTAGGTTCAAATGAAGTTTTTTCAACATACTGACTTGTAAAGAAACTGTTTCGATTTTATTTTAATCTAAAAGTGAGACAAGTGGAGGCTTGTCCAGTCCACACTTGGATTCGTAGTGTCTACCAGGCTAGGGGACAGTACGTCAATGGCTAACCACGTGTTTTGGTATTGTAGGGGACAGTACGTCAATGGCTAACCACGTGTTTTGGTGCTGTAGGTGACATGACCAACCAGTTGTCAGAGTTCCCCACTGAGCGGACGTTCCAGTACCAGCATAGCCTGCCTCCTCTCCCTGTACCGTCTCTAGAGGGGAGCCTCGCCAAGTACCTGGTTGCAGGTGAGATGCCAGCTGCATGTGAGACAGAGAAGCGCTGTTAGCATGGACCCTAGACAAAAATGTGTCTAGTTACTGAAATGTCTGTGTGTAATTTCCAGTGCGGCCGTTTGCTACAGAGGAGGAGTACCAGGTGACTGCAGCCGTAGTGAAGAGGTTTGGAGAGGGCACCGGCAAAGACCTGCACCAAAAACTACTGCAGAGAGCCAGGACACGCAGGAACTGGGTACACACAGTTAACACACACAACACACTGCACAGCTAGAACCTGTGGGAACTGATCACACACCATGCTCGACCCTGAGCAACTACAAAAGGGAATCTTTGAGTGTTTTAAATACTGCAGTCATTATGGTGTCTCCCTGCAGTGTTTCATGTTATATTGTGGGTGTGTGTGTTTCCCCTAGTTGGAGGAGTGGTGGTTGAATTCAGCCTATCTGGAAATGCGTTACCCCTCCCAGTTGAATGTGAACTTCGGAGGTCCTGCACCCTACCTAGAGCACTGCTGGCCCCCTACAGAGGGAGTACAGCTACAGAGGACCAGCATAAGCATGTGGCACACTCTACAGTACTGGGACCTGCTTCGCACGTAAGATACTCACATTGAGTGTACAAAACATGGTTTTTCCATGACATAGACTGACCAGGTGAATCCAGGTGAAAGCTATAATCACTTATTGATGTCACCTGTTAAATCCACTTCAATCAGTGTATATGAAGGGGAGGAGACAGGTTAAAGAAGGATTTTAAACCTTGAGATAATTGAGACATGGATTGTGTGTGTATGTGTGTCATTCAGAAGTTGAATGGGCTTAGATAAAATATTTAAGTGCCTTTTGAACTGGGAGTCAACATGGGCCAGCATCCCTGTGGAACGCTTTCGACACCTTGTAGAGTCCATGCTTCAACGAATTGAGGCTGTTCTGAGGGCAAAAGGGCATGTAACACAATATTAGGAAGGTGTTCCTAATGTTTTGTACACACTGTGTATATATATTAAGGTTACACACACATCACAACTACTGCTACCAGACTCTTCCGATTGCTAAATAATGCACAATTTAAACACTTGCCCTCCAATCCCCCCCTTCCCCAAAACATGTGTTTTTATTTAACTATAAATTCTTCCTGTATTATAGTTGTTTAAAATATTTATTATATTCTACTGAGCCAGTTACTTTATGTTCATATTATTATATTTGATTTTTTATTGTTGTTCCGTTGTCGAGAAGGAACCTGCAACTAAGCATTTAGTTGGACAGTGTCCCTAAACACACACGTTCAGTACACACTCTGACTGTGTGGTCCCCGACAGGGAGAGGCTGGACCCACACAAAGCTGGTAATGTGGTGTTGGATATGGACCAGTTCAGAATGCTGTTCTGTACATGTAAAGTTCCTGGAGTCACCAAGGATACCATCATCAACTACTTTAAGACGGGTAGGTGTCCCCCCCCCCATGACACCGCCATGCAATATGATGTTTGTGGTTTGTTTTTGTGTGTAGTACTCTGTTATTTATTTAGGTATGTTTGTGTGTGTGTGTGTGTGTGTGTGTGTTTTCTATGTGTGTTTGGATGTGTGTATTGATTACTTTAAGACATGAAGGTCAGTCAATCTGGAACATTTCAAGAACATTGAATGTTTCTTCAAGTGCAGTTGTTACGCCCCTGAAAACAGGGGAGAAATAATCACGAGAGTGATACGGTGTTGTATTCTCAATTCAACGTTTAGTGTAATGAGAAAAGACCGCGATTTTACCCAGGAATATGGGTGGAGACCAGAGCAATCGATCTCCGGCTCATAGATTAAGAGCATTTCGTAGATCACAGATTAACACTTTTAGGCACCACAAAATAAAGTAATCAATATAACGTTTACACATTATCAATCTCTATCAACTAATACTGAATGCATCTTTTTAACCTTAGATGTTTTAAGATCCTCACATACTATGAACTTACTAATACTTTTTAGTGTATAACAGGCTATGAATATTTCCTTTAACCTGTCACACAGTCACAAAAACCATCAAGCGCTATGATGAAACTGGCTCATGAGGACCGCCACAGGAAATGAAGACCCAGAGTTACCTCTGTTGCAGAGGATAAGTTCATTAGAGTTACCAGCCTCAGAAAATGCAGCCCAAATAAGTGCTTCACAGAGTTCAAGTAACAGACACATCTCGACATCAACTGTTCAGAGGAGACTGTCTGAATCAGGTCTTCATGGTTGAATTGCTGCAAAGAAAGCACTACTAAATTACACCAATAATAAGAAGAGACTTGCTTGGGCCAACGAAACACGTGCAATGGACATAAAACCGGTGAAAATCTGTCCTTTGGTCTGATGAGTCCGGATTTGAGATTTTGGGTTCTAACATCTGTGTCTTTGTGAGATGCAGAGTAGGTGAACAGATTATCTCTGCATGTGGGGTTCCCACCGTGAAGCATGGTGGAGGAGGTGTGATTGTGTGGGGGTGCTTTGCTGGTGACACTCAGATTTATTTAGAATTCAAGGCACACTTAACCAGCATGGTTACCACAGCATTCTGCATCGATACGCCATCCCATCTGGTTTGACTATAATTTGTTTTTCAAAAGCACAATGACCCAACACGTCAGGACAATGACCCAAAATAAGTGCTATTTGAGTAAGGAGAGTGATGGAGCGCTGCATCAGATGACCTGGGTAGCTTGGGTAGTATTGGGTAGTATTGAGTAGCTTGGATGAATAAGTTGCCCAAACTAAATGGCCTGCTCCTCAGTCTCAGTTGCTAATATATGCATATTATTATTAGTATAGAAAACACTCTAAAGTTTCCAAAACTGTCAAAATATTGTCTGCGGGTATAACAGAACTGATATTGCAGGCGAAACCCTGAGGAAAATCAAACCAGGAAGTGGCTTCTATTTTGAAAACTCCATGTTCCATAGCCTGCCTTTGCTCCATTTAAAGGGATATCAACCAGATTCATTTTCCTATCATTTCCTCAAGGTGTCAACAGTCTTTAGACATAGTTTCAGGCTTTTATTTTGAAAAATGAGCGAGAAAGATAGCATCGCGTCATAGTATGGCCCGGTGCCAGTAGCGTTTTGAATGCGCAACAGAGTTTGGGCAGCCATTGCCTTTCCCTCTCCTACTGAAAAAGAGAGTTGCGGTTGATATATTATCGATTATATATTTTAAAAACAACCTGAGGATTGATTATAAAAAACGTTTGACATATTTCTGTGGACATTACGGATACTATTTGGAATTTGTCTGCGTTGTCGTGACCGCTTTTTCCTGTTGATTTCTGAACATAACGCGCCAAACAAATGGAGGTATTTTGGATATAAAAATAATCTTTATGGAACAAAAGGAACATTTATTGTGTAACTGGGAGTCTCGTGAGTGAAAACATCCGAAGATCATCAAAGGTAACCGATTAATTTGATTGCTTTTCTGATTTTCGTGACCAAGCTACTTGATGCTAGGTGTTCATAATGTTTTGTCGAGCGAACGCTTTCGCTGTAATTTTCCAAATCTGACACGACAGGTGGATTAACAAAAGGCTACGCTGTGTTTTGCTATATTACACTTGTAATTTCATGAATATAAATATTTGAATGTGGCGCTATGCAATTCAGCGGTTGATGATGAAAATTATCCCGTTAACGGGATGGCAGCCATAAGAAGTTAACTGTTGGAAAAGCATTCCAGGTGAAGCTGGTTGAGAGAATACCAAGAGTGTGGAACGCTGTCATCAAGGCAAAGAGTGGCTACTTTGAAGAATCTTAAATATAAAATATAGTTTGATTTGTTTAACACTTTTTTGGTTACTTCATGTGTTATTTCATAGTTCATAGTGGAATGAGTAGGTGTGTCCAAACTTTTGACTGGTGCTGTATTTATTGATGTTTTTTCTGTGTGTTGTAGAGAGCGAGGGTCCATGCCCCTCCCATGTAGTGGTGATGTGTAAGGGGCGTTTCTTCTCGTTTGATGCAGTGTGTGACGGACACATTCTTACCCCTCCAGAGCTGCTCAGGTATTCTGGCCGGTGGATATTTAGGTATATTTGTGTGCATATGCATATATTTGCATGTATTTATGTCTGTGTGTGTGTGTGTGTGTGTGTGTGTGTGTGTGTAGGCAGCTGACCCATGTGAAGCAGTGTTGTGAGGGGGAGCCTGCAGGTGACGGAATCGCCGCTCTCACCTCAGAGGAGAGGACACGCTGGGCTAAGGTGTGTGTGTGATGTTGGCTGTGCAGAACGGACATCACCATGCACTAAACGTGTCTCTCTCTTTCAACTTTCTCTGTCTCTCTCATCTTTCTGTCTCTCTCTCTTTCTGTTCAATTTTAATTAAATTTAAGGGTCTGTGTGTCTGTAGGCCAGGGAGTATCTGATAGGTATAGATCCAGCCAATAAGACCATCTTAGAGACCATCCAGAGCAGTCTGTTTGTGGTCTCACTGGACGATGCTAAACCCTACGCTACTGCAGAGAACTACACACCAGTACGTACAAAAACACACACACACCCTCTCACACACTATACACAGAAATTTGCAATAGCAAGTTGAGTTTGTAAAGGTAAAGAGCAGACTTGAGTCCAGGATGCGGTCAAAGTAAAATGCAAAGGATAATAATTAGCACCAGAGGCTAAAAAGCTAACTTTCAGTCAATGATAGCAGTGAGACTTCTGCCGCTTTGTGATGTTGTCCAGTACAGAGAGTGAGATCTTTTAAAGTTGTGTGTAAGCATTTAAGCAGGTTACACATGTTTTGATTGTATGCAAAGATACAGTGGGGCAAAAAAGTATTTAGTCAGCCACCAATTGTGCAAGTTCTCCCACTTAAAAAGATGAGAGAGGCCTGTAATTTTCATCATAGGTATACTTCAACTCTGACAGACAAAATGAGAAAAACAAATCCAGAAAATCACATTGTAGGATTTTTAATGAATTTATTTGCAAATTATGGTGGACAATAAGTATTTGGTCACCTACAAACAAGCAAGATTTCTGGCTCTCACAGACCTGTAACTTCTTCTTTAAGAGGCTCCTCTGTCCTCCACTCGTTACCTGTATTAATGGCACCTGTTTGAACTTGTTATCAGTATAAAAGACACCTGTCCACAACCTCAAGCAGTCACACTCCACTATGGCCAAGACTAAAGAGCTGTCAAAGGACACCAGAAACAAAATTGTAGACCTGCACCAGGCTGGGAAGACTGAATCTGCAATAGGTAAGCAGCTTATTTTGAAGAAATCAACTGTGGGAGCAATTATTAGGAAATGGAAGACATACAAGACCACTGATAATGTCCCTCGATCTGGGGCTCCACGCAAGATCTCACCCCGTGGGGTCAAAATGATCACAAGAACGGTGAGCAAAAATCCCAGAACCACACGGGGGGACCTAGTGAATGACCTGCAGAGAGCTGGGACCAAAGTAACAAAGCCTACCATCAGTAACACACTACGCCGCCAGGGACTCAAATCCTGCAGTGCCAGACGTGTCCCCCTGCTTAAGCAAGAACATGTCCAGGCCCGTCTGAAGTTTGCTAGAGAGCATTTGAATGATCCAGAAGAAGATTGGGAGAATGTCATATGGTCAGATGAAACCCAAATAGAACTTTTTGGTAAAAACTCAACTCGTCGTGTTTGGAGGACAAAGAATGCTGAGTTGCATCCAAAGAACACCATACCTACTGTGAAGCATGGGGGTGGAAACAACATGCTTTGGGGCTGTTTTTCTGCAAAGGGACCAGAATGACTGATCCGTGTAAAGGAAAGAATGAATGGGGCCATGTATCGTGAGATTTTGAGTGAAAACCTCCTTCCATCAGCAAGGGCATTGAAGATGAAACGTGGCTGGGTCTTTCAGCATGACAATGATCCCAAACACACCGGCCGGGAAACGAAGGAGTGGCTTCGTAAGAAGCATTTCAAGGTCCTGGAGTGGCCTAGCCAGTCTCCAGATCTCAACCCCATAGAAAATCTTTGGAGGGAGTTGAAAGTCCGTGTTGCCCAGCAACAGCCCCAAAACATTACTGCTCTAGAGGAGATCTGCATGGAGGAATGGGCCAAAATACCAGCAACAGTGTGTGAAAACCTTGTGAAGACTTACAGAAAACGTTTGACCTCTGTCATTGCCAACAAAGGGTATATAACAAAGTATTGAGATAAACTTTTGTTATTGACCAAATACTTATTTTCCACCATAATTTGCAAATAAATTAATAAAAAATCCTACAATGTGATTTTCTGGATTCTTTTTCTCATTTTGTCTGTCATAGTTGAAGTGTACCTATGATGAAAATTACAGGCCTCTCTCATCTTTTTAAGTGGGAGAACTTGCACAATTGGTGGCTGACTAAATACTTTTTTGCTCCACTGTATGTCTGGATATGACCTCTGGGTCATCATCTTGCATCCTGGTTGGCCCCTACAACACACACATACACCACAGACAGCCATACCATTCTAAGTGTGGTATAATCTGATCTTTGACCTTTGCCCCCAGGTGTCCCTGGAGGTGCTGACAGGAGACCCCACCATCCGCTGGGGTGACAAGTCCTACAACTCCCTCTCCTTCGCCGACGGAACCTTCGGATCCAACTGTGACGTGTGTGCTTTTACTGTGTGTGTTTTTTGTTATATGAGGGGGTGGCGGTTGAGAGTTAGAAAAATAAGATTTGAGATAACAATACTCCTCTGTTAGCAGTAGTGTAATGATGTTTTGTTGTGAGTGTGCTCCTATATATGGTAATTGCTGGTGTGTGTTGCAGCATGCCCCATTTGAAGGCATGGTGCTGGTAACTCATTGTTACTATGTGGATCAGCAACTCAAAGCTACAGACGGCAAGTGGAAGGTAAATACCGTTTCTATTGAACTTATTTTAGGTGACTGTATATCTTGTTTGTCCTTAATTCCAAGTACCTTACTTTCACTGTAAGCAAACAGTATATTTGTTGATGTGTGTGTCTATGAAGGGCTCTGAGACGGTGCGGCCTATGCCTCTTCCTGAAGAGTTGGTCTTCACTGTGGATGACAGAGTCAGGAGTGACGTTGCACATGCCAAGCAACAGTACTTTGAGACTGTGAGCACACACACACACACACACACATTCATGACTCTGTGCATCTCCCTGGTCGTCAGATTGGACCATTGCAGGTGTTGTGTTCATCACAAACACACCGTCACAGGCCCTTACTCTCCCCACCACACACACACAACTCTAATCTGTGTGATATCTGGTTTGACAGACACCTGTGTGTGTGTGTCTCCAGACTCAGGACTTGCAGGTGGTGTGTTATGCGTTCACCTCGTTTGGGAAAGCAGCCATCAAACAGAGGAAGCTCCACCCAGACACCTTCATACAACTGGCCCTTCAACTGGCTTATTACAGACAGCATGGGAGGTAATACCATCCATCCAGCCAGGGCCGGTTCTAGCCTTTTGGGGGCCCTAAGCGAGATTTCGTTGGGGCCTAAGCTAGGCCATGGGGTGGAGAGACATTATTTTCAGTTTTAAAGCTAATTTCTTGTAATTATACACATTTTGCTGTGACTTATGCCATGTTAATGATGATAGTGAGTGACTAACAAAATCAATAGGGGCCCCCTAGAGGTCAGGGCCCTTAGACACCCTGGTCGGGGTTCAGCCATGATTACAAGTTTAGATAGCTGGCTAGACTAACTTACCAATTTTAAGAAATGTTAGAAGACATGGTGAATTGATTGACTGCCAGAGCATAACAACAGAGAAATTGCTGGTGTAGATCCACATTTCGACCTTGTAACTGGTGTATTCTACTATTCTAACTCTCAAATAATAATAATTTGGGGTGAGGTTGAGGGCGGCCTGGGGCCCTAAGCAACGGCTTATATTCTCTTATGCTTGGAGCTGGCCCCCCATCCACTATCCATCCAATTAATCCATCCATCCACCCAACATTCATCCATCCATCCACCCACCCGCCCATCCATCTATCCATCAACTTCATCCATCCATCCATCAACTTCATCCATCCATCCATCCACCCACCCGCCCATCCATCAACTTCATCCATCCTTCCTCTCCAATATTCTCTCCATAACTGATGATTGATGATAATCCCCCCTCCCAGGTTAGGTAGTTGCTATGAGACAGCGATGACCAGAAGGTTCTACCACGGCAGGACTGAGACCATGAGGCCCTGTACCCTGGAGGCACAGAACTGGTGCCATACCATGCTCCTCCCTGCAGCCAGCGTAAGTGTGAGAGTGTGTGTGTCCAGTAAACGATTAGTTCTTCATATATTGTCATGCCATACATGTAAATCTGGCGACCAGGATACTTACACTCTGACTTTCTGTATGTCTCCCAGGCTGAGGCTAAGAGGAAAGCCCTGCTGCTGGCCTTCAACAAGCACAACAAACTGATGGCTGAGGCACAGAACGGAAAAGGTTTTGACAGACATCTCCTGGGCCTTTACCTGATCGCCAAGGAGGAGGGACTTCCTATGCCAGACCTTTTCACTGATACACTGTATTGCAAGAGGTGTGTTTGTGTGTGTGTGTGTGTGTGTGTGTGTTTGTGTTTATGGTGTTTTGTAATTTGTGTGTGTTCTCTCTCCAGTGGCGGGGGCGGTAACTTTACCCTGTCCACCAGTCTGGCTGGCTACACCACAGTTCATGGGGTGGGTGCTCCCATGGTGCACCATGGCTACGGGTTCTTCTACCGCATCAGTGAGGACAGGTGGGCTAACACACCACACACAAGACCTGGACTATGGACAATGACCATTAATTTAATGAATACATTTTTGTCTGATTATTGTTGGCTTGTTTGACATTTTATTGCATTGTTAGGAGCTAGTAACATAAGCATATCACTGCGTCTGCTAAACTGTGTACGTGACCAGTAATCTTTGATTTTGAACAGTTACTTCAGCTATTTGGTCTCTCATGTAGTTAGTAGAATTTGTAGATTTTCTTTAGTACATCTGTCTTCTCTAGGATGGCCTGATAGAAGCTTCTGGTGTCTGTCCTGTTTCAGGATCGTGGCTTCCTGTTCAGCGTGGAAGTCCAGTCCAGAGACGGATGCAGAGACACTGTTCCAGAACCTGGTTACCTCCCTACATGAGATGCTACATCTCGCTACCACAGCGCAGCTCTAACACACACACGCGCGCAGAGTTTCTAGATGCCAGCCAAAAATAACCGTTTTAATATTGTCCAGATCTATGCAAAGGCATTGTAACAATGCTGCAGGTAGCCTAGATGTTAGAATTAGGCCAGTTACTGAAAGGTTGCTAGTTTGAATCCCCGAGCCAATAAATCTTTCGATGTGCCCTTGAGCAAGCCACTTAACCCTAATTGCTCCTTTGCCATGACCCTACTCTCCGGGGTTGTCTCGGGGGTAGGTGGGATATGCAAAAAATACATTTCCAATGTGAAATAGGACAAGTATAAGTACCCACCAAATTATTATTACAATGCAGCCCTTGATTGTTTTCTTAATGTTTACAAAAAATACATTATTTGTTTAAATGCAGCTCAACAAATGTTTATTTTGCACTTTAATTAATGTAATTCTCTGTGATTTTATGTAGCAGCTAGATTGGGAATTTCCTGTTATAAAATGTATTGATTGAACTTCTTACCATGATTCCACAAATTCAGGTAATGCCCCCTTGTTTGGAGGTGTACCTGTGGATCTATTTCAAGTCCTACCTTCAAACTCACTGCCTTTTTGCTTGACATTGTGGGTAAATCAAAAGAAATCAGCCAAGACCTCAGAAAAATAATTGTATACCTCCACAAGTCTGGTTCATCCTTGGGAGCAATTTCCAAATGCCTGAAGGTACCACGTTCATCTGTGCAAACAATAGTACACAAGTATAAACACCATGGGACCACATAGCCATCATACCGCTCAGGAAGGAGACGTGTTCTGTCTCCTAGAGATGAACGTACTATGGTGCGAAAAGTGCAAATCAATCCCAGAACCACAGCAAAGGACCTTGTGAAGATGCTGGAGGAAACAGGTACAAAAGTATCTATATCCACAGGAAAATGAGTCCTATATCAACATAACCTGAAAAGCCGCTCACCAAGGAAGAAGCCACTGCTCCAAAACCGCCATTAAAAAAGCCAGACTACCGTTTGCAACGGCACATGGGGACACAGATCGTACTTTTTGGAGAAATGTCCTCTGGTCTGATGAAACAAAACTAGAACTGCTTGGCCATAATGACCATCGTTATGTTTGGAGGAAAAAGGGGAAGTCTTACAAGCCGAAGAACACCATCCCAACCGTGAAGCACGTGGGTGGCAGCCTCATGTTGTGGAGGTGCTTTGCTACAGGAGGGACTGGTGCACTTCACAAAATAGATGGCATCATGAGGCAGGACAATTATGTGGATATATTGAAGCAACATCTCAAGACATCAGTCAGAAAGTTAAAGCTTGGTCACAAATGGGTCTTCCAAATGGACAATGACCCCACGCATACTTCCAAAGTTTTGGAAAAATGGCTTAAGGACAACAAAGTCAAGGTATTGGAGTGGCCATCACAAAGCCCTGACCTCAATCCTATAGAAAATGTGTGGGCAGAACTGAAAAAGCCTGTGTGAGCAAGGAGGCCTTACAAACCTGACTCAGTTACACCAGCTCTGCCAGGAGGAATTTTCAAAAATTCACCCAACTTATTGTGGGAAGCTTGTGGAAGGCTACCCAAAACGTTTGACCCAAGTTAAACAATTTAAAGACAATGCTACCAAATTCTAATTGAGTGTATGTAAACTTCTGACCCACTGGGAATGTGATGAAAGAAATAAAAGCTGAAATAAATCATTCTTTCTACTATTATTCTGACATTTCACGTTCTTAAAATAAAGTGGTGATCCTAACTGACCTAAGACAGATTTCTTTACAAGGATTAAATGTCAGGAATTGTGAAAACTGAGTTTAAATGTATTTGGTTAAGGTGTATGTAAACTTCCGACTTCAACTGTAGATAGAAGACTGTAGTGCCCAAAAGCCCATTTCAGCATGGGCAGTGCCATTGAGGACTTCCTATGGGCGGCAGGTAGCCTAGCTGTTAAGAGCATTGGGCCAGTAACCGAAAGGTCGCTGGTTCAACTCCCCAAACCGAGTAGGTGAAAAATGTGTCTGACTTTAACACTAGTTGCTCTTGTAACTCACTCTGGATAAGAGCATCTGCTCAGTGACTAAAATGTAAAAAGGTATGGGTTAAGGAAGGATCACATAACTCCATCAGGATTATACTCGTAAATGAGACATTCCAGAATTGCAGGTGGCAGTATATCGCAAACCTTTGGTTTATATCTGTTCAAACATCTGTTCAAACAACACACTCTAGGTGGCAGTGTGCTAACCTGGGTACCAGTCTTTAGCTAACATTCCATTGCTTGACACTTCTGTTATTTCTTCAATCTTCAAATATGAACATTATATCATTAATGAGCTTGAGGACATCAGAGGATTTGATCCTGATTCAATAACCCTCATAGTTATCCTCCAATCAAACGTTATGCAAATATTGGAGCTTTTTTCTACACAGATCTTGGTGTCCTGTTGCTATGTTTTTTTTTGCTAGGTGTTAGCTCAAGTTGCTAACTTGAGTCTTAAAGGAGCTACATGTACAATTTTTGCATTGTAATTTCATTAAATGTCTAATATACCTGCAGTAATAGTGGAATGATGGTGTTTCACAATATTTTCACAAAAATGTTATTTTGGCCCAATACAAAATCGCATTCTAAAATGCTAACTTTTTCCTATTTGGCAACAAAAGCCAGACCGACCGGCTTCTGTTTTTAAGATGGGAAAACTGCATCCCCATCTCTTCCATCCTGCGACACTAAGAGACATGGTCATCGCCTCCTCGAGCACAACGAACAATGGCAGACTGGGGAAAGCGGCCTATGTAGAAATCACTCTGTCATTTCCTGGCTGCTAAAACTCAACACTCTTTGTTCAATTTCAGTTTGTGAGAAAACAATAACTGAATAGTGTAGGGAATCGTTGTTCCATTAAATCGCATTGAAATATACTTTCAATAACAAATTGTTTTTTACGGCTATTTGAAGTTGGTGGACAAAACTTAAAGTAAAATAGTGTCCATCATGGTCCATGCTATCCGCGATTCTTGGGACGTACCAACTCTGAAATGTAAAAAGTCTGGGGTAGGTGTTTAGGGTAGGAATGTCCCAAGGAATCGGTTTAGCACTAACATCTCCACCATGTTACAGGGAAATGGGATGCGGGGTAGTTCTTTGGAATACAACCTACTACAGTTAATAGTGTAATCGGTGTAATACATTGAATTATATGAGACGATGTCTGGAGTTAATGGAGCAGGTGTGGATATACTCCAAGCTCTCTTCCTAGTCTGCCACAGAAATGTCAGTCCGTAGTGCTTCATCCCATTTTGCCTTAATGGCATCTGTAGAAGGTGTGCTAACAGATTGAAAAGAGTCATATCGACGAGATAGCTCTTTGTCTGGTGGTGGGGTGGGGCATATTTTTATGCATCTGTCAAACATTTAGCATTCCCAAATGTCAGAAGATGTTTTCTAACAGTCTCTAATCTGTAGGTATCTGAAAAAGTTACGTCTGGGAAGATTATACATTTCAGTCAGCAACTCAAAGGAGGCAAAGGTTCCCTTCTATTTATAGATTCCCTATGGCATTTATCCCTAGCTCTCCCCATCACTCAAATGTGTTATCAAAGGTTAGAGGTGGAAAAGGAGGGATTCTTAGCAACAGGGAGCATGAATGAAATTGGTCAAAATGGACTTTAATTTGCTTCCAGATTCGGGCTGTGCTGTGTGTAATAGGATTGTTACTAAACTCAGCAAAAAAAGAAACTTCCTCACTGCCAACTGCGTTTATTTTAAGCAAACTTAACATGTGTAAATATGTGTGTGAACATAACAAGATTCAACAACTGAAACATAAACTGAACAAAGGGGGGTGGTCAAAATCAAAAGTAACAGTCAGTATCTGGTGTGGCCAATAGCTGCATTAAATACTGCAGTGCATCTCCTCCTCATGGACCGCCCCTGACCACGACGGACCCTCCATCTCCAAATCGATCCCGCTCCAGAGTACAAGCCTCGGTGTAACGCTCATTCCTTCGATGATAAATGCGAATCCGACCATCACCCCTGGTGAGACAAAACCGTGACTCCTCAGTGAAGAGCACTTTTTGCCAGTCCTGTCTGGTCCAGCAACGGTGGGTTTGTGCCCATAGGTGACATTGTTGCCGGTGATGTCAGGTGAGGACCTGCCTTACTACAACAGGCCTACAAGCCCTCAGTCCAGCCTCTCTCAGCCTATTGCGGACAGTCTGAGCACTGATGGAGGGTGTCGTGGCAATTTCCTGTATTACCAAATGATGAGAGCAGACCAGAGTTATTTAAACTTCATCTTTAATTATGAGCTTCACCATAGCCCTGTGACTCTCAGATCAATTCAGTGTCTATAAATTAATTCTGAGAGTGCTTACAAAAGAATACTTCATCTTTTATAGCCAAGATACACCCCTCTCAACTCACAATGACGAACCACAAATCTTAGGAACTTCACAAAGGGCCTTTTACTTGAGAGAGGAGTATCCCATAGCCAGATAGCATTAGCTATAAATTATCGTTCAGTTTGGTCTCTTAGACGAGGTTCTACTTCTCGTTCTTGGTACTTCATATTACCAAAACATTACCTCATCCAATGGCATATATCAATTGTCAATTCTAGATACTCCCATCTCAAATACAACTCACCCCTGGACAAGGGGAGTGAGCCTCTAGGTCATACACTATGAAAGACAAGTTTCAACATCAGAGGGGACATACAATGGTTCTAGACACTGCCATACTCCTCCCCCCAATGGGAAAAGGAGGGAGTGACTGGAGTACAGACATAGTGGAGCCCTTCACATGGTTTAACAGATATATTCATTATGAAGACAATGTTCAAACCTGACTTCTCCCTTTCTGATATTCTGCCTATTACCAGACATGTAAAAGACAAGTCTGACCTCTCCCCTCTCTGGGCCCCAAGTGGCTTTTCTCTAGAGAAGAGAGAGGAAAATGCAACTGCCAACAGTATAGTCTAAAAGAAGACATTCTAATGACAAGTATAAAGTAAATAAAACATCTTATTTATCTATGTTACCTAACTAATTCTGATTCAGCTACGACAAGGGATTGTGTGTTCCTGGTGTAACTCGGGCAGTTGTTGTTGCCATCCTGTAACTGTCCCACGTGTGATGTTCGGATGTACCGATCATGTGCAGGTGTTGTTACACGTGGTCTGCCACTGCTAGGACGATCAGCTGTCCATCATGTCTCCCTGTAGCGCTGTCTTAGGCTTCTCATGGTACGGATATTGCAATGTATTGCCATGGCCACATCTGCAGTCCTCATGCCTCCTTGCATCATGCCTAAGGCACTTTCACGCATATGAGCAGGGACCCTGGGCATCTTTCTTTTGGTGTTTTTAAGAGTCAGTAGAAAGGCCTCTTTAGTGTCCTAAGTTTTCATAACTGTGACCTTAATTACCTACCGTCTGTAAGCTGTTAGTGTCTTAATGACCGTTTCACAGGTGCCTGTTCATTAATGGTTTATGGTTCATTGAACAAGCATGGGAAACGGTGTTTAAACCCTTTACAATGAAGATCTGTGAAGTTATTTGGATTTTTATGAATTATCTTTGAAATTCTTTTTTGCTGAGTTTATAAAGTGACATCTCCAAATTGACAGGTGACAAAATCACAGAACAAATAGAAGGGGTGACAATCCTCACGCTCCATACTAACTAAGCCAACTGGAGGACGGAAGTGCATCATCCAGACAAAACGTAACAGCATGGAGGTTAGCGGCCCAATAGTAAAATATAACATTTGGGAGAGACAATCCTCCTTCCATCTTGGATTAACAGAGGTGTTTTTTACCTATCCTGTGTGTTTTATAATCCCAGATGAAAGGATTGATAATTGAGTCCAGTTGTTTATGAAAGGATTTAGGTATGAATACTGGGATGTTCTGGAATATGTAGAGCAGTTGTGGGCGGAAGACCATTTTAATGGAATTAATTCTTCTGAGCAGAGAAATTGGGAGAGTTCTCCGAAATTGTATGTTTGCCTTGAGATTTTGCATCAGAGAGGGGAAATTCTCTTTAAATAGTGAGGAGTATCGTTTGGTAACTACAATTCCTAGGTAGGTATATTTTTCTGAAGAGAACTTAAATGGAAGAAGTTCTAACCAAGAAGGGTTTTCCAACTGTATGGGCATTAATTCGCTCTTGTTCCAATTTATTCTGTATCCTGAGAAGGTACCAAACAAATTAATCAAATCAAGAATAGCTGGAATACTAGATTGGGGTTCTGTTACATAGAGGAGAATGCTATCTGCGTATGGAGAAATCTTAGAGTTTCTTTAGTATTATAGCCGTGTACTGCTGCGTGAGATCTGATCGCCTGAGCGAGAGGTTCAATAATTAGAACAAAGAGCAGAGGCGACAGCGCACAACCCTGCATTGTCCCTCTATAAAGGTTAAATCGGGGCGACAATGATTGGTTAGTGAGTATTCTTGCACAGGGGTTCCTATATAAAAGCTTGATCCAATTTATGGACACATCTCCAATATTACATTTCTGTTGTACATTGAATAGATGGGACCACTCAACTTGGTCAAAGGCCTTTTCGGCGTCAAGAGATATAACGGCAAGGTACACGTTGGGTAACCTCTGAGCATACATAATGTTGAAGAGGCGCTTGAGATTGAAGAATGAGTTTCTGTTAGGGATAAAGCCGGTCTGGTCCGAATGGACCAATTTGCCCAATAAAGTGCTAAGCCTGTTAGCCAGAGTTTTAGCTAAAATATTTTGGTCTGTATTAAGGAGAGATATTGGTCTATATGACCCTACCTCTTCCGGGTCTTTACCCTTCTTATGTATAACTGTAATGAACGCCTCATCCAAAGTAGGTGGGAGAGCCCCATCCTCATTGGCCTGAACCAACATTTTGTGCAGATAGGGAGAGTGCATGTTGCTGAATGTTTTATAGAATTCACCAGGGTATCCATCTGGGCCTGAGGTCTTGCCACTCTTTAGAGATTTAATTGTTTCTCAAATTTCTCCAAGAGATATTTCCTTATTCAGGAAGTTGGAATCTTCCTGGTTCAGGGCAGGGAGATTAGTCCTCCAAAAAGTGTTGCATAATTAAGGAGTTAGAATCTGCTTTAGATGTGTATATAGAGTCTCGTAAAACTGACGGAATCTGTCATAGATGTCTTTGGGGGAAGAGAGTAATTCCCCAGGTGCAGATTTAACTTTGTGAATCACTCGGTCACTCAGTTTTTCGAAGTTGTCTGGCGAGTAATTTGTGTGGTTTGTCACCAAACTCAAAATATTTGTGCTTGGCATAGAGAAAAGATTGATCAATTTTAGCTGAGATAATTTGATTATATTCCAATTTTAAAGAGGTAATTTAAAAAAATGTTTCTCCATAGATGGGTTTTCCCTATCCAGTAAGTGAGTTTGTCCCTCCAATTCTACAAATGTTTCTCTGTTTTGCCTACTCCTGGCAGCCTGAAGGGAAATGATACAGCCTCTCAGATAAGCCCTCAGTGTTTCCCACAACAATGCTGGGAAAGTCTCTGTGTTGTCATTGGTATCAAAGAAAAATATAATTTAGTATTTAAGATGTTCACAGAATGTTGGTTCTGTGTGAGGAGCTGAGGATTCAACCTCCAGAGCCTCTCGTTTGATACGATGTCACCCAATCTCAGGGAGAAGGCGAGTGGACTGTGGTCAGAGATTATAATATCATGATACCTCACATTACAGGTATAAGGGAGTAATTTCGCATCAACCAAAAAGTAGGCAATTCGGGTATAAACATTGTGAATATGAGAGTAAAAGTAATATTCCCTACCCGTTGGGTTAGAGATCCTCCAAATATCGAATAAGTTAGAACTTTTTATATAGGTATTCACTCTAAACGCGCAAACAAAAAGGGGTATTTGGACATAAATTATGTACTTTATCGAACAAATCAAACATTTATTGTGGAACTGGGATTCCTGTGAGTGCATTCTGATGAAGATCAAAGGTAAGTGAATATTTATAACGCTATTTCTGACTTCTGTTGACTCCAACATGGCGGATATCTGTATGGCTTGATTTGTTGTCTGAGCGCCGTACTCAGATTATTGCATGGTTTACTTTTTCTGTAAAAAAAGTGTGTCTATAATTCATGCATGATAGTATCTTTTATCAATGTTTGAGTATTTCTGTAAATTGATGTGGCTCTCTGCAAAATCACTGGATGTTTTGGAACTACTAAACAACGCGCCAAACTCAAATTTTTGTATATAAATATGAACTTTATCGGACAAAACATACACAATACATGTAACATGAATTCCTATGTGTGTCATCTGATGAAGATCAAAGATTAGGGATTAATTTGATCTCTATTTCTGCTTTTATTGACTCCTGTCTTTGGCTGGAAAATGGCTGAGTGTGTTTTTGTGACTAGGCTCTGACCTAACATAATCATATGTTGTGCTTTCGCTGTAAAGCCTTTTTGAAAACGGACACTGGTGGGATTAACAACACGTTTATCTTTAAAATAGTGTAAAATACTTCTCTGTTTGAGGAATTTTAAGATTTCTGTTGTTTTGAATTTGGCGCCCTGCACTTTCACTGGCTGTTGTCATATCGATCCCGTTAGCGGGATTCAAGCCATATCAATGTTTGGCCCATAGATATTCAGTAGAGATACAGAAGTAGAGTGGATCTCTCCTATTACGATCACATAACGGCCCTCTTTATCCGCAATAGTGGTTTTATGTAGAAAGGGAATTCCTTTCCGTACCAGAATCGCTGTGCCTCTCGTTTTGGCGGAGAAGTTAGAATGATACACTTGCCCCACCCTCCTACAATTAAGTCTGCTATGAGAATTGTTTTTCAGATGGGTTTCTTGCAAAAATATAATATCAGATGAGAGTGCTTTCAAGTGGGCTAGGACCTTGCCTCTTAATTGGTTTGTTTAAACCGTTGACATTCCAGGATTAAATGTAAGCCCTGCCCTTCTCTCGTTTGTAGTTCCTATGGTGGCCTGTATAACATGTAACTCAATAAAAAGGTAAGAAAGCACATCAAACCATCACGATCAGCATATGTAGCACCTACACCCGAGCAGTATCCAACCGACCCCTCCCCCCAGCAAGCACTCTTACTCTCCAACCTGTCCCTCAACCCACCTTTAAACAGGCATACACAAATAGGAGAGAAAAACATACAAAATAAACACATTATCCGTCAGATGCCAAAAATGTACGGTGCAAGAGAAAAACCTAAATTAAATTCCTACTATACGTTCCTCTCACTTTCCTAGAACGTCTACTAACATATGAACTGAGGAGGCTCCCCCATCTGCCTCGCCCCATCCATCATTACCAGTTCCCTGCAAACAGCAAATAAATGGTATGATAATAAGAATGAGATGATCAAACCTGGAAAGCCACTCAAACAGAAATCGCTCTAAACTCCAACGACAGGTCAGTCGTCCAGCCGGAAAGAAAGTTAAATTAAAGTTAAATGAAAGCTCTGACCGCACCCCATTGGCCGGCTCAGCGTCTTACATGCCCGGGAGCGACAATAAAATTTCAGTTGGCAGCCCTTACTGAGACAGTTTAATAAAGGTTTCACCCTTTATGGCATAGTATGGATTCGAGTCCATGAGCAGACTAACACACAATGACAAGGTGCTCTAACCCATACGGGGGATTGGTGTATATTCCCGGATAAACTTCTCTGCGTCCAAAACCGAGGAGAGCCAAATCTTCTCACCAGAGTGAGGGGTAATTCTGAGTCTGGCAGGGAAGAGCAAGGCTGGGCGAAGATGGAGTTTGTAGAGTTTGGTCATGATATCTCTGTAGCCGGTGTGATGCTTTGCCACATAGGGCGCATAATCCTCATAGACACGGAAGGGATGTGCTTTATGTAACAGGTTACCCCTCATTCGAGCCTCACACAGAATAAGATCTTTGGTCTTGAAACTGTGACAGATGATTACCGGGCGGGGACGTTGGCCCGGTCCAGGCATGGGGACAAGAGCGTGATGTGCACGATCCAGCTGCAGATCCGAAGCCAAAACATCCGATCCCATTGTATCCCTCAATAGCTTGGCAAATAAGTCAGTGGGGCGAGAGCCAGCCTCTACCCCCTCTGCCAGACCAACAACGAGAAGGTTCTGACGTCTGGATCGGCCCTCTAGGTCAACTACTTTCACAGAAAGCCTTGCACACTCTCCTGCAAGGACGTGCATAGCTTCTCCAACTCGTCGATCCTACCAGCGTTGAATTCAGAAGCCTTCTCAAGGTCCACAATACTCTGGCCCTGCGAAGCAACCGTTTGAATGGTGATCTCAATTTTGGTGTCCAGTTCAGCAATAGTAGCCTTAAAATCCTCAGCCATAGCAACACGTAGTTCTCCCAGAACCCGGGTAAGTTCTGAAAGTGTCACGTTGTTACCTGTGCCTTCCGCCAATTCTGTCTTGTTGTTTGGTGGGGAGGAGGCCTCCGATGAGTTTTGGTCTATTTTTCACCTTTATTTAACTGGGCAAGTCAGTAAAGAACAAATTCTTATTTTCAATGATGGCCTAGGAACAGTGGGTTAACTGCCTTGTTTAGGGGCAGAATGACAGATTTTTACCTTGTCAGCTCAGGGATTCGATCTTGCAACTTTTCGGTTACTAGTCCAACGCTCTAACCACTAGGCTTCCTGCCACCCCTTTGGTCGCCTATTACTCGGCATGTACACATAGAAAGTTACAATATTGTATTAGAAAGAGACTTGTCCTGTAAAGTAGGTTAAGTTATATTATTTCGTAAAAAAGTTGCAGGACCCTCTCCAACATGTGTAACTCCAACATGCTAGCTCCGCCACCTCAATGATGTTTATCTAGAACAAATAAATGAATTAAGGTTTCTCTCTATTGGTGCTTATTGCTTTGAACTGAACAAATTAGAAAGACAAATTGTACATTAGAAATTAGTCCCATTGAACACAAATTAAGGCCGGTCTACACACCACAGAGTTTTACTGTGTGTTGCAAATGTATTTCTTGCACTTGATGCATGTATACTGTGTTTTCCTGTCCTTTTTGGGTCCATACACACATCACAGCACTTCTTGTTGCTACTGGCTGCAATCTAGAAGGATGAAAACACTTAGTTCAGGAATTTTACTAACATCTCACTCACTCACATATTTGGTTACTGCAGGCCAAGATAGGAGAGTCAGGCACACACACACAAATGCAACAATATCACCCAAACTTACGTCTGGTGTTGAAGTTCTGTGGTTCGGGCGGATGGGGCACCAGCATCCTCCTCCTCATCCTTGTGATATGTTGCCTCCTCTGGATTTGATGTCTTACCAATGCCTTGCCAAGCTCCTTGAGAAAGAGCAGTCTCCTCTGGAGCTTCCCTCTGTTCCAATCTGGGTTCAACGCCATCCAGATGACTGCTGTTGCCTGCTGTTCATTGACAGCCACAAGTCAACAATTTTATATTTGCTGAGTTGACTGCCCAATTGCTGGATTTCCGACAGTAGACTAGGCCTATGAGCTCATAATGTGACAAAACAATCTACAGCATTTAAAAAAATAAGCTATTGATCCTTGCGGCTAAATGACGTAGTATTTAATGATTTAATGTATTTATAGAGACAGGATTAGTTATATAATTTGGCAAATGTATTTCAATTTATTTTGCAGCAATTCAACCAGTGGGATAGTGCCATTATTGTAGGTAGTTTACAGGACACCATTTTTATTATTAAGCCATAATTTCTTAATTTGGTACCGACATAAAACCTATTTGTATAAAATAATTTAAGAATATACAGACAATGCATCATCCAAATTGCATGAATGCCTATTCCTACACATACTGTAAGTGACTAAAGGAAAATAGTATATTTTTGAATTTGTAAAACACCAAATTAGGTCTACCTTATTATAAATTATGCTATCATCACTGTTAATCGTGAATGACAATTCTTCACGTTTTACAGGTCAAACGTCCATGCTGCATGCATCCCAACCATTTGATCCAATTACTTTCATGGGAATATGCATTTCAATCTTCTTGAATGATGTAAGTGTGACTTTCCTGGTCCCGTCCCTAAAGTCAGTGAGTCAACACAGGAAAGAGTAATGTATGGATAGTTCATTTATTTCCAAAACTACAATCATGGGACACACAGTATGGATGAATGAGGAGTAGTGACAGGATATAAATAGCACTCCCACAGCAATTCTCCATAAATCTGCTGTATAATATACTAACAAAAGAACAATTGAAATGTCTATCAAAGTCATTGGGATCATACAGTGGATTTAACAACTTCTAATAATTCATAATTTGGGTGATTCTGCAACTATGGGCACTTCCATGTCCTCGGGTCAATTTTGAGGATTTTATAAAAAATGAAACACATACTTGCATGTTAAGTTCACACTGGAATCACCCCATACTTTTTTTAAACACCTCTCTATCAAATATTTTAGCTACTTTTCAGATGCATTTTATACCTTCATTTCACTTTTTTGCCCTTAACAGACTTAAGCTTCTATGTTTTTCTATGAGAAAACAATAATTACACATTATATAATGTTATGTACTACAGAAAGAGTAAATCAAATCAAATGTATCAATATTTATTGTGAGTATGCCCTTTATATTGTTTTTTACATAAAATATACCTGTCCGTTGAGGACAAATTCCTCATTAATAAAGTTAAGAGAATGTTTATTTAGTTACCATGGAAACATATTGTGACACTGAAGCACATGGCTGCAGTAGACAGTTGTTCCAGATGTGATGTCCAGAAGTTGGAAGAAAACTCGAGGTAAATATTGCTTGTGTAGAGAATATTTTAATTGTCAGTCATTTTCAAACAGGCTAGAATTTCTTTAATTTGTGGTAGAACTTTTGAATTTAAAAAATATATTGTATATATTTAGTGTAAATTATATGCTAGCTGTAATACTAATCAAAGCATGCTAAACACTCTGTCAATTTTCTGTAGGAACTGTAGAAATGTCATTTACATCACAAACTTAGGTGTGATGGAAATGACAGAAATCCATTATCTTATTTGTTTTTACTTTTGGCTTATTTAATCATGTTTAAAATGAATTGAATCCAGAAAATGCTCCAAGGTGTGCACAAGTTGAAATATAAGTAGTATTTGTCTTTATTTCTAGAAGATGCCACATAAAACAGCACAGAGGTCACAGACATTTAGAAACAAAATCAAAAATGATCATATACGATACCAGGAACATCTGCAAAAAGACAAGGAGAGATACTGGAAGAAAAGAGAATGGAGAAGTGAAATCTATCTCTGAGCTTACAAAGCGAGAACAAAGAAACGAGATGGAAATGTAACCAACGGAATAGAAGACAAACTAAAGAGAACAGTTGCAATGGAGACCTACCTATCAGGCAACACACCACCTCAGTCACCAGATGACTTTGTAGTAGCAGAATTAGTTAGGTAACATTGATAAATAAGATGTTGTATTTATATAATAATGCTTATGTGAGATATTTGTCATTAGAATGTCTTCTTTTGGATAATACTGTTTGCAGTTTGCAGTTATCCCTTCTCTGCCAGGGCTTAGTCACATTGGGCCCCAGAGAGGGTAGAGGTCAGGCCTGTCTTCTTATGGGAATGTGTCTAACTATTTACATGTCCCCTCTGAGGTTGCCCTTATCTTGATTTAGTATATGACCTAAGAGGCTCACTGTCTTTTCTGATCTTGTCCAGGAGGGGGTGTATTTGATATATGCCATTGGATGAAGTCATGTTTTTGGTTCTAAGTGGTACCAAGAATGAGAGAAGAACTTAGTTTAGGAGACCAAACTGAACGATAATTTATAGCCAATGCTGTCTGGCTATGTGTGTCTTTGCTATAAAGGATCTCAGTTGCCAATATGTAAGCACTCTCAGATAATTAATTTATAGACACTGAATTGATCTGAGGGTCACAGGGTTGTGATGAAGCTTATATAATTAAAGATGGACTTTATGATAACTCTGACTTGTGTGTGGTTTGCTCTCTCATGATTTGGTAATACAGGATATTTCCACGACAACTTGCAGCCAGAACATGAGGCTAACATACCTGCCCCTAACTTATCTGCCCTGATGCACACCCTGATACCCCTTCCTCATTGTCTGCAACATGAATGAGAAGTCGAATACTTGCTGGAAGGAAAAAGGTTGGAAGAGGTCGGTCAAAAGCACAGAGATCTTAGTTTGACAAATGTCAAACTTGATAATGCTTTACGGAAAGCTGAGAAATACAAAAAAAGGTATGATTGACTGATGAACAAAAAGAGACAAGATTCCCCAAAGACAATACAGCAAATGAAGGGAACTCCGAACTTGAGAAGGATTTTGTTGTTTCAAAATGCCATCATTGCAGAGTTAAAACAAAAGTATTAAAAAATGTGCAGTGCCAAGGACAAACAAGTGGCTTCAGAGGCAACATCCTGAGAAAGTATGGCCTGGTCAAAGCCACAAACAGAGATTTTGAATTTTTCAGCAAAAGCAATGAGGGCAAATGAAAACAGGAAAACAAGTCTTCAATACTCCAGGAAAAATCAGTGTAACAGATTTGGCACTGCCACAGAAGAGAAAATCACTAGATTCTATGAACATGATGACAACAGAAGAGCAACTACAGGGAAAAAGGAAACACTAACGAGGGACAAGAAAAAGCAGAAGCGCTTCTTGAATGGCACAATTCAGAACCTTTATCAGAAGTTTAAGAGGGATTACTCAGACATTCAAATTTCCTACTGTGAATTCTGCAAAATATGTCATTTTTGGGTTGTCAAGCCAACAGTCCAGGATAGGGACACATGTCTCTGCAAAACCCATGCCAACCTCCAGTTCATGGCGGACAAACTACAGCATCACAAAGTGATCAGCTGCAGCAACACTGAGAAAGTTTGAGTCTTTGTGCTGTGAGAACCTGAAGAAAGAGTGCATGTACACAGAGTGCTCCCTTCGCCAAGCAAAAGAGCTTAAAACATCTGACTTTGATGCTGGTGAGCAGACATGGTGGTTTGAGTGGAAAAACAAAGCTGAAGAGAGAGAGAAGAAAAACAAAGAGGGAAACATTACATTTGACAGTAAAAGAAAAGGTATGTGACAAACTGCAGATTATATTGGAGGACTTCTCCAAAGGATTGAAAGAGAAGCTGGGGAAACACGTGTACAACATTCGACACCAATACTCCAAACAGAGAGTTAAGAGAATCTGGGGAAAGAGGAGATCATTGTGCATATTGACTTTGCAGAGAACTACCTGTGTAAATACACCAGTGAAATCCACGCAGTTCCCTTTGGTGATTCTCACAAGCAGGTGACCCTCCACACCTGTGTTGGATATACCACAAATTATACAGTTTCACTTTGCTCACTGAGCTCTTCTATGCGGACGACCCCTCTGCTATCTGGGCCCAACTCTCAAAACACTGGCCTACTTCCTTGAGCTCTGCCCATTGGCTACTGCTGTACACTTTGAATGATGGGCCTACAACCCAGTATAGGTCTGAAATGTTTAACAATGGTTGTTGTTCAAAATGTTTGCAATAAAATATTGTTTTCATACATTATTTTAAACATAGATGTCATTTCCATCACAACCCATATTTTGAGGTAAATGAGTATATTATGTATAATTTACATTCATTTGTTTTAGATATGGAAATCATATGGTTGTTATTATAATCTCATAAAAAGGTTGGGTGCAAATATCTTATTTTTCGTGATAAATAAATGTTTTCAGCTGTCACCAAGGCAAGTTTAAACATTCAGGCTTCGTGTTGAATTATTAATATTAGGAAAACAATCACTTGAAATAATATTCGATACAAGTTCATGTACAAATGCATAAGAAATACGTTATGAGTCAATTGTATGATTTCATTTTCAACGAAAATGGATGTTTAATGACGTTGATGGAAATTACATTTGTCTATGGCTGTCTGGGGGAAATGACAAAAATATATAAATTCCTGAATAGTACGATCGCAGCCATTATCAGATATAGTTTCTAGACAAATCAATGACAAGTACAATACTGGTAAAATGGTGTTTGAATAAGTTTTCATTTCTGAAAGTTTGCACGGCCAAAGTGCCGAAGTTGAATAATCACCCATTTACTATAATAAAAATGTTGTTTCCATGTGTAATCTCATATTCACAAAATCAGAATGAACTATCCATTTTAGTATTCAAAACATATCAAATGAACCTGAAATGACTCAACGTCACACTCTTGTGGCAAGGAAATATAATACACCTTGAATGTACCACATATTTTCCAAAACTAACAAAACCAGGCTATTACGCTGCTAGCTGGTGCTCATACATTTAGAAAACATATACTTAATACATTTTTCATAAATTACCTGCAATCATGGGACACACACAGTATGGATGAATGATGGGTAATCTACGGGATATAAATAGCACCCCTAAAGAAGATGCTTTTCGAATTAGTTGCTAACTTCAAGTATGGAACTTTAACTAGCATAAAACCCATATGGCAAATAACATATAGAGTGGCTTATTTGACGCCAAACCAACAACACTAGTTACTAATAACATAAATTAATCATGTACGATGTAAAAGGTAGATTTTATTATGCAATGTCAATTTGATACATTTCTATCCCGGGACCATTCCATTTTCAACTCAACGACAGCAATTCTCCATAAATCTGCTGTGTTTTACTTAGAATTCCATACCTGTGTATTAGACAATGTAAACACACTAATCCACCAGGTGGCATAATACCCATCTTTATGCAGGAATTTAACAATTGAATTACACTGTTACATAAGTAAGGGTGGCTAACCAGCCTAACTAATCAAATCAAATCAAATGTATTTATATAGCCCTTCGTAAATCAGCTGATATCTCAAAGTACTGTACAGAAACCCAGCCTAAAACCCCAAACAGCAAGCAATGCAGGTGTAGAAGCACAGTGGCTAGGAAAAACTCCCTAGAAAGGCCAAAACCTAGGAAGAAACCTAGAGAGGAACCAGGCTATGTGGGGTGGCCAGTCCTCTTCTGGCTGTGCCGGGTGGAGATTATAACAGAACATGGCCAAGATGTTCAAATGTTCATAAATGACCAGCATAATAAGGCAGAACAGTTGAAACTGGAGCAGCAGCACGGCCAGGTGGACTGGGGACAGCAAGGAGTCATCATGTCAGGTAGTCCTGAGGCATGGTCCTAGGGCTCAGGTCCTCCGAGAGAGAGAAAGAGAGAATTAGAGAGAGCACACTTAAATTCACACATGGACAGGAGAAGTACTCCAGATATAACAAACTGACCCTAGCCCCCCGACACATAAACTAATCACATTTTAGAACAGATGGAATAAAAATAACCAGCACAGTCCTTCTAAATTGTCTTAAGAAATGACATGTTTTGGTATGCCTGACATTATCATGCTATTATATTCAATGTGTTATGTAGAATACTAATTAATCATTAAGTAATCTTTCGAGACATAGCACCATTCTGAGAAGTGGTGGAGCATCACTCCGTTGAACACCGCTGGCAGCACTACACCCCTGATTATAACCGTTGGATGACTTCGGAAGTCTCACATAACCACAGCTCTATGAACTAAGTGCCACATTCAGTTTTTACACCATTGCAGCAGCAGGTCAAAAGATTCGGGGTTGACCCAAAATCATTTGGTGTTAAAGTGCCGAAAGCCAGGTCCTGGTGATGTACATGTTGTCCTTTGGTAAATTCAGAGCGTTTTGATCTCAGAGTGTTCAGCAGCGAGCACACTGGACACTCTGGCAGAGGAGTAGGGTTAATCCGAGTGGTCTGACCTCACACCGGCAGTCATACTCCCAAGCTAACTGGCTAAAGTTGTCTAGCTATTTCCAGACACAAATGAGAGAACACCTCACTCTGACCATTTTACTCACCCTAGCAGAGTTGGTTAGACTGTTTTCATGTTATCAAGTTCGCAACATGTTGACCACACCGCTCACGTTGCAAAATAAATGTATAAATGTACACATATGTTATTCAATCATTGCTCGCTTGTTGAGAGTCTGCTTTGCCAAGAGCTAAAATAGAAGTTGCTTCTATTTGTGGAACAGAACGTGCTGCAAGTCCTGCCTCTCCCATCTCCTCATTGGCTTTTAGAAGCATATGCCCACGTGCCATCTCCTCACTGGTTATACCCACGTGGCTGATTGAAAGACGAACAGAGTTAGGTTGTGGTAATACATCTTATGAAAGTTAGTTGCCAATCGCCATATAAAGTCCAAAGAAGAAAAAGCCTGGAAGGAGGAGAGATGGCTAGAAACGATTCAGTTGACCATTGTATGTGTGGATTAATTGTCGGGAGTAGAGGATTTTGTGCATTTCAGGTAAAATAACAACTCAATGTTTATATCCCAGGACAAATTAGCTACCAACATCAAGCTAGCTATCTAAATAGGACAAATTATCTAGCAACTGCAAGCTTGCTAAATTTCCATAAATGTATAATGCTTTTCGACCTGTCCCCAAATTAATATAATTGGTTCAGCGTTTGTTTTGATATTTCAACCTGCGTGTGGTGATCGCGTTTGGTGTGGGGGGGGGACAAAATCAAATTGCACACGATGGCACGCAAGTGATGGGTCCTTTGCGAACGAACCGAGTCTTGTAGGTGAACGTTGGGAGTCGGCTCGCATATCAGAAGAGCCGTATCTATTTGTAATTTTTTTTTTTTTTTAATTAAGGTATAAATAATCAAAAGATTTAAATGAATAAAATTAACTAATTCAAAGAACGAAAACATTAATAAAATAATATAGGCCTAAATGCTTAAACACGCACACATTCATTCTGTCTGCTCAGACTAACAGCCTTCCCGGTTGTTCCTGTCAATCAGACACGCAGTGTCAACCAATGAACCAAAGATGCGTGAGGGAGGGCTGAGCCAACTCACTCACAGTCACACACTTAGCAGCCAAGGCGAGAGAGGAAGGACAGCTGTGAAAACAACAGCTGGAAAATGAGTCGGAAGCACAGTAGCATTTGGATGCATTTTAATAATGTAGACAATGTTAAAGCACAGTGTAGAATTTGCAAAAACAAAATATCCTAAAGCCGGTTCTACGCATAACCTACACATGCGAACTGTGCACCCAACTGTGACGCTAGCTGTAGCGGAGCGTCGAGAAACTAGCGGATCACTCAGTCAAGTAGACCTACTCCGTGACCCACAGCAACGCAGTCTTCTATGGACAAGTTTATGCCAAAGTCTATGTCTGAAGCAAAACAAGGCCAATTTGATATTGCATTGGCTAAAATGATTGCCACCGATTTCCAGCCATTTTCGATCGTGGAGGACAGAGGTTTAAGAAATTCTAGCAATAAACTAAATCCAATGTACACAATTCCAAGCAGGAAATTCCTTTCAAGATCACTTATTTCACAACTGTACAAGAGCACACAGGCTTCAGTGCGGGAAAGAGTCCAAAAAGCTACTGCAGTTTGCTTTACCACTGACTGCTGGACATCAAGGGTAACCACTCCTTACCACTTCTTACAGGTCGGTTACATGTCACTTCATTCTTCAAAGAATAACCTCAGCAGCAGGGAGGGACTGCCCCAGCAGTCAGCTGGCTCAGGCACCAGGGCAACAGGAAGAAGAGGGATCAGATGGAGCAGAAGCACCAGCAGTAGTGCTACAAACGTCTGCTGTTTGGATGCTGTGTGCTGCTGGTTATAACATGGTAATAAAGAAGAGAGAGAAAAGAGGGACCAGTTTAATGTTTTAAGTGGGATGCTACAGTTTTAGACATTGTTATTTATTTTTCTTTGATATGGTGCAATATTCTAATATGCTGTTCAGATTGTATTAGTTTTGAATGGTTAGATTTATATGCACTTTGTTTATATATATTAAAAAGTTATACTTTAAATGCAAACAGCATTCTTTTTCATAACAAACCAATGCATTTTTAGATAGATTGTGGTTAAGGTAGAGTGTGAATTAATGTAATAATTAAACAATTACAATTGTTTTAACACCAATCATAGTCAAACTATCGCAAACTGTTTGACTTGAAAAAATACAAAACATATATTTTTTTTAAAAGCCGTTTGGGAGCCAAAAAAGCCTTCTCTTTTTGGTGAGCCGAGCCAAAAAGAGCCGGAATGCCCATCGCTAGCGGACGCATGTCCAGTTTGGGTATGGTGTTTAGTGACTGTAAATTCTTCTTATTCTTCTGTGGGTTTTATGGCAGACTACAACCCAAATAGGTGTATTACCGCCACCAACTGGACAAGGTAAAAATACTACCCATACGTGATAGGAAAAACTAACTTAATCCACACCAAAATAAAACAATAAAAAAATATTGACAAAACCAAAATCCCTTCCTTCGAATCTGAATATCTCCCTTCTCAGGCTGGATGACCTGAGAGGGAAGTAAGGCTTGTGACAATACTCCATGCAACTCCCCCACAAGAAGTCTCCACCGCAACGACAGTAATATCTATTTTCCTGGACTTCCTCTCCACCTTGGCTGTGCCATTAATCAACATTGGCTATAAAGGCCACAAAGTCCACCTTCTTAACCTTTAACATATCTTGGTCCTGCTGCTAAAAAGCAACCCCTGCTTTTAAATCAAATCAAACATTTGATTTGAAAGGAAACCCCTGCAGCCTTCAGTGAAGGCCTAACCACCACCATGGAATCTTCAGGAGCACCATTCGAACCCTCAAACCTTTTAACAGCCGCTGCATATGAAATGCTCTGGATAGCCCTGACTTCAGACACCTCATTCTCTTTCACCCTTGTTGGGCATTCCATGGTTCCCACCACAATTGCAACATGAGTGACTAACTGTGCTGCTAGCAACAATTGTATTGTTTTTTTGCCAACCTTTACTGACACCTGTCATATTCAATGGGTGTTGTGCGTTTGTAAATTCATCAGTTATTCTCCGCTCTGGCACACTCAAACGAGAGTGCTCTAAAAATCGGTGTAGATAGTCAAAATGTATTTATGAACTCACTTTGTAATCACAAATGATGTAAATGAGACTTACTGAGTCTGGCTTTAAGCTTTAAAATACAACAACTTGCCTAGCTAACAACTAAATGTGTGTTTTAGACTTCATAATTTAAATTATATTTTCAAGGCTTCAAATGTTGTCACGTAAAATATTTATGTTATTTTCAACAACCAATGAGCAACTTTGCTGGAAATCCAGTTGCATATAGAGCTAGCCAGCTTGTAGTCCTCAAAAACAGAAATTAGTTAGCATTTTCTGTCTTTGCTTTGTTGGCCATTTCTAATCGGGAAAGAATGGGGTTTTGGGATATACACAGAAATGTTGGTTTAGGAGATCTAATATGTTGTATTCTATGAGATAATATCAGTCAGTTAACGTGACCTTTATGAACTATGAAGCCTTTATGTGCTTGTTTTGAGATATATATATGTATTATTATTATTTAAAAAATTGTACTAATACACAGTTATGGTACAACCCATTGCGCATTAAATGTGTAACGCAGCCTTAAAAAGATGCTGTTTCTGTAATCTGTATGGTGCCGTGATCATCACTGTTCACAGTTTGTGATGTTTCATATACACTGTAATGGTAGGTAATGCACCAGGATCTAATGCTGACAATGCACCATCTAAAAGTGCAACCGTAAAAGAATGCATGCACATCTGGCCTCGTGTAAAGATCAAACAACTATTTTAAGAGGAGTGTTTTAGCAGTCTCACAATCGATATCCATGAAGAATGAAAAGCCAAGTCACGTGTAATAATATCACCACTTCTCTCTTCCGGGTGTTGGCAGTCCGCTAACTGGGGTTGACTAGACAGTATACAGCTTTTGTCAAATTTGACTTTTCGTAGCAGGTTAGGATAATTTACACAGCATGTTAGGATAATTAACGTAGCACGTTAGGAGAATTAGGTTAATATTTGGAAAAAGGTCAGAGTTAGCTAAAATGCCAAAATAAATACACTTTTGACAAAAGCTGTAGCCCTTCTAGCCTTGACCTCTTACTGGGTGAAAGGTGATGAGAAGCGCTGCATACACCACGAGCGGAGCAACAACACAAACTACCGCAAGCGCCTTCCTCTACAGTCTAGTCTAGAAAATAGCCGCAACATTATTTTTATTTTGAATGGACGAACGAAGACAACTTTCCACATATCGGAATTTGCAGAATATCGCAAAATACTACGGTGAGTTTGCTTGTCGTGTTTGTGGGATTAAGCTGCTTCGATCGGATTGAAAACTGAAACGGACCTACATTCGAGGCGTGAAAACAATGCAAGGGGCCAACTATTTTATAGCTAGCTAGTGCACTTGTTTCTGCAGTAAGTAGAACTGACTTGCTAACTAACTATGTTTGATCATATGGTTATGTAGCCAGAATTCATATGGTAATCAATTGCTGAGCAATTGTGCTATAAACGTGCTTATTAATGCGATTGGTACAAGGCTGCGCCGCCTCGGAAAAGATGGAATTTGATCTCCAATAATAAAAGTTGCATCTGGCCTGCGAGTCTAGCTAGCTGGGCAATTACATGTTTATGTGGAATTACTCTGATACTCCGATTTGGTTGTATGGTTTGTTAAACTTTGAAATCAATGGGTTTTGTTTGACATACATTTTAAAGTGAAAAACCTGAGTCTCAGAGTAATTCCCGTACAATGGAATTGCCCAGCTACAAATTCTACAACTATCTTTGTAGATAATGACTGTACTGTAGTAGGGGAGATTGGGGTACATTGAGCCAAAGGGGTAGGTTGAGCCACCCTTTTTTCTAGGAAACCATAAACAACATTTATAATTTGACGAAATATGGAAAAGTTGTAAGGAAGTTAACGTTAGGTCCAAAAAACGGGAATTTCATCAAGTCATTCATTTTTGGGAGGTTTCATGATGCTTGTATCTAAATCAAAGTAAATCATTTTAAAGGTTGTTCTATAAAAATGCAAACTCGGCTCCATAATTAATCGAATCAGATGAACCCTCTGATATTGCCAACTACTTTAATTATTTTTTAAATTGGCAATATTAGCAAACTTAGGCATGAAATGCCAACAACAAACGCAGACAAGCATTGTAATTTTGAATTCCACAAAGCGAATGTGGAAGAGGAACAAATTATTGTTGTCTATCAACAATGACAAGACACCGGGTTCTGACAACTTGGATTGAAAATTACTGAGGATAATAGCGGATGATATTGCCACTCCTATTTGTCATATCTTCAATCTAAGCCTACTAGAAAGTGTATGCCCTCAAGCCTGGAGGGGAAGCAAAAGTCATTCTGCTTCCCAAGAATACGAAAGCCCCCTTTACTGGCTCAAATAGCCGACCAATCAGCCTGTTACCAACCCTTAGTAAACTTTGAGATTTTTAGGTTTTCGAATTAGAGGTTGATGCCTCTGGAATGTATACATTGATTGATGTAGGTTAGTGTTATGGAGATTGTACTCTTATTAGAGAAACGGTGAGAAAGACAGTTCCTCAGTTTAGGGTTCTTTAATCTTGATTGGAGATTAACAATGTTTGCAATTCTGTGCTATGTCACTCACCTGGTATTATCCAATTAATTGTCAATTTATCCATACAAGATGTGATCTGGAAATAATAAATAATAAATATGAATACAATGGCATTAATACTAAGATAATGTACTGTAACGACCCTGGGTTTATAAGCGCGGAAATCGACCCTGCCGCACGAGCATGCTTTTGCGGCACAGTCGATAGCGCGCCGGACCTTGGGCTAGAAGGTCGAAGGGTTCGAGACCTGCTCCCTGCTGTTTCATTACAGTACATTCATTTAGCAATAACAAACAATATATACAGCTCTCATCTGTTATACTAAACCAATGACTGAAACGAAAATACAAGTGGCTAGCAACATCAGACTAACCAGCTAACAAAATGTAGCTAAGAATGTTAGATAGCTAGCATAAAAACGAGACCAATAATGTCCAGAAAGAAAATAATGTCCAAAACTGAGATTTGTGTTCACAGCCAGCTGCACTTGGTAATGAACTAAACACTCTGCCAGCTTGTGATAGCTGTGATGTCATCACTGTTCTTAAAGGGAAAGGGACAAAGTCTTTGACTAGATACAAGGCAGTTTTGCAGTAAACAAATTGACAACAGACTTTCAGCATGCTTATTGGGAAGCACAGCACTTGCACACATGACTGATGATTGGCTGTGATACATTTATGATCAAAAGTTTGTGGGGACTGTTTTGTTAGACTTTAGTGCGGCTTTTGACGTTATCGATCATAGTCTGCTTCTGGAAAAACGTATGTGTTATGGCTTTACACCCCCTGCTGTAATGTGGATAACCGAACACGGAGGGTGTAGTCCTCTCCAACATAATCCAGGTAGAATCAAGGATTCTCCAGGGTAGCCGTCTAGGCCCCTTACTTTTTTCAATCTTTACCAACGACATGCCAGTGTGTCTATGTATGCGGATGACTGAACACTACGGCAGGTAGCCTAGTGGTTAGAGCGTTGGGACACTAAACGGAAGGTTGTTGGATCGAGTCCCCGAGCTGACATGGTAAAAATCTGTCATTCTGCCCCTGAGCAAAGCAGTTAACTGAGCAAAGCAGTTAACTGAGCAAAGCAGTTAACCCACTGTTCCTCGGGTGCCGAAGACATGGATGTTGATTTAAGGCTGATTTAAGGCTCTGTTGATTTAACCCCTCTGAGATTCAGAGGGGTTGGGTTAAATGTGGAAGACACATTTCAGTTGTGTGCATTCAGTTGTACAACTGACTAGGTATCCCCCTTTCCCTTACCATTATACATGTCAGCTACTACAGTGACAGAAATGACTGCAACACTTAACAAAGAGCTGCAGTTAGTTTCAGAATTAAGGAATAAGTTAGTCCTAAATATTTCAAAAACTCCAAATTGTATTTGGGACAAATCATTCACTAAACCCTAAACCTCAACTAAATATTGTAATGAATAATGAGGAAATGGAGGTGAATGAACTGCTTTGAACCTAGGATTGTAAACAGGCATGGCCGATTAATTAGGACCGATTTCAAGTTTTCATAACAATCCACACTTTTGGATGCCGATTATGGCCGATTGCATTCCACGAGGAGACTGCGTGGCAGACTGACCACCTGTTACGCTAGTGCAGCAAGGAGCCAAGGTAAGTTACTAGCTAGCATTAAACTTATCTTATAAAAAACAATCAATCTTAACATAATCACTAATTAACTACACATGGTTGATGATATTACTAGTTTATCTAGCTTGTTCTGCGTTGCATATAATCAATGCGAGGCCTGTTAATTTATCATTGAATCACAGCCTACTTCGCCAAACGGGTGATGATTTAACAAAACCGCATTCGCGAAAAAAGCACAATCGTTGCACCAATGTACCTAACCATAAACATCAATGCCTTAATTAAAATCAATACACAAGTATATATTTTTTAAACCTGCATATTTAGTTAAAATAAATTAATGTTAGCAGGAAATATTAACTATGGAAATTGTGTCACTTCTCTTGCGTTCAGTGCAAGCAGACTCAGGGTATATGCAGCAGTTTGGGCTGCCTGGCTCAGACCATTTCTTCCTAAGAAAGATCGGAATTCATTTGACAGAATTTGACATAAATATGACATAACATTGAAGGTTGTGCAATGTAACAGCAATATAACAGAAACACGGTTCCATATTTCACTGAAAGAATAAACGTTTTGTTTTCGAAATAATAGTTTCCGGATTTGACCATATTAATGACCTAAGGCTCTTATTTCTGTGCCTTTATTATATTATAATTAAGTCTATGATTTGCTATTTGATAGAGCAGTCTGACTGAGCGGTGGTAGGCAGCAGCAGGCATGTAAGCATTCAAACAGCATATCCTTGTCTCATCACGCACCAGCGACTCCTGTGGCGGGCAGGGCGCAGTGTACGCTAGCCAGGGTCGCCAGGTGCACGGTGTTTCCGCCGACACATTGGATGCTGTACTGCAGCATCCATCCAAAGTGTTGGAGAAGAAAGAAAAAGTGCAAACACAACCCAACCCAACCCAACCCAACCCAACCCAACCCAACCCAACCGCTTCTTAACACAGCACGCATCCAACCCGGAAGCCAGCTGCACCAATGTGTCGGAGGAAACACTGTGCACCCGGCGACCTTAGCGTGCATTGTGCCCGGCCCGCCACAGGTGTCGCTGATGCAAGGATATCCCTACCAGCCAAACCCTCCCTAACCCGGATGGCGGACTTCCCGGTCGCGGGTGGTTGCGACAGAGCCTGGGCACGAACCCAGGGTCTCTGGTGGCACCGCTGGTGCTGCAGTACAGCGCCCTTAGCCACTGTGCCACCCGGGAGGCCCCTTCCCCCTGTTTTTCAATAAATACCATGGTTATATTATCCCAGTCTCCTCGTCTGAGTCTGCTCTTGGGTCCGCGTAATAGTAAGTGCCTTAATGTGTTTGGACTCCAGGAAGAGTAGTTGCTGACTCCGTTGGGGTCTCTATAAGCTTCAGCATGAGGTCTGAAACCTAGCATGAAAGTGCATCCTTGTAGCTGTGTGGGCTAATATAGTAAATGTTTACCTTGGAGTAAATTGAGCCAATGGCAAGTTGAGCAAATGAATTTTTTTATTTTAAATTCAGGCGTAATGCAATGCATTATTGCAAGGGTGACTTGACAAGACAAAATATTTAATGGCCTTTGAATGGGGTATGGTAGTACATGGTAGTAGATGCCAGGTGCACCGGTTTGAGTGTGTCAAGAACTGCAACACTAGGGCTTCCCGAGTGGCGCAGCGGACTGAGGCGTTACTACAGACTCGGAGTCATTCCTGGGCTGTGCTACAACCGGCTGTGGCCCATAGGATGGTGCACAATTGGCCCAGCGTCGTCTGGGTCAGGGGAGGGTTTGGCTTTACTTGTCTCATCGCGCTCTAGCGACTCCTTGTGGTGGGCCGAATGTCTGCGGGCCGACACCGGTTGCCAGTTGAACAGTGTTTCCTCCGACACATTGATTAAGGAGTGATGTTAGGCAGGTGATGTTTTGGAGAACGCATGACTCCACTTTCGCCTCTCCCGAGGCTGTTGGAAAGTTGCAGCTTTGAGACAATATCGAAAAAGAGGGTAAAAGAAAAATATATACAAAAAAGAACTGCAATGCTGCTGGGTTTTTAACGCTCAACAGTTTCCCGTCTGTATCAAGAGGGGTCCACTACCCAAAGCACGTCCAGTCAACTTGACAAAGCATTGGAGTCAACATGGGCCAGCATCTCTGTTGAACGCTTTCGACACCTTGTGGAGTCCATTCCCCAATGAAGTGAGGCTCTTCTGAGGGCAAATGTGGGGTGCAACTCAATATTAAGAAGGTGTTCCTAATGTTTTGTATACTTAGTGTGTAGAGCAGTGGTATTCAACTCTTACCCTACAAGATCTGGAGCCTACTGGTTTTCTGTTCTACCTGATAATGAATTGCACCCACCTGATGTCCCAGGGCTAAATCAGTCCTTGATCAAATCAAATGTTATTGGTTACATACAGATGTTAATGCGAGTGTAGCGAGTGCTTATAATACTTTTTTTTTTTAAATACCGCATAGTTTCCTAAGGACTCGATGCGAGGCAACCATCTGTCGGCGCCATCTTGCAATTAACAAAATGCAGTGAACTGGCTTCGAGGTCCAGAGTTGAGTGTGAGGGGTATAGAGAATAAATGTACCATCTAAACCACTGTGAAATATTGTGATTAAAAGATTTTTAAAAAATATGTGTTTAGAAAATAAAGATGGACATGGTTTTAAAAGGTAGTGGTGTTACTTCATTCAGTACAGAAATTTGAAGGCGCTTTATTTAATTCACCCTGTCCTGCAGCTCAACTTACTTACCATGGTATGTGGTGCCAAGAGACCACTTCTTGTGTGACTAGCTATGTTTTCAAAACTGTTTACATTAATTCTGATTATTTCCAGGGATACACAACATCCTGAAATATATATATATTTTTAGAAAGAATACTATATTTCCCTTGAAAAATGTCTCAACTTACCCCACTCTCCCGTACAGTTAGCATGGTCCAAGATCCAAAATTAAAAATATATATATCTAAAAGTTAGACGAAATTGGAGGATTGTTCAGTCCACACTTGGATTCGTAGAGTCTACCAGGCTAGGGGACAGTAGGTCTATGGCTAACCAGGTGTTTTGGTAATGTAGGTGACAACATAGCTAACCAAGTGTTTTGGTGGTGTAGGTGACAACATGGCTAACCAGGTGTTTTGGTGGTGTAGGTGACAGCATGGCTAACTAGGTGTTTTGGTGGTGTAGGTGACAGCATGGCTAACCAGGTTTTTGGGTGGTGTAGGTGACAACATGGCTAACCAGGTTTTTGGGTGCTATAGGGGACAACATGGCTAACCAGGTGTTTTGGTGGTGTAGGTGACAACATGACTAACCAGGTGTTTTTGTATTGTAGGTGACAACATGGCTAACCAGGTGTTTTGGGATTGTAGGTGACAACATGGCTAACCAGGTGTTTTGGGATTGTAGGTGACAACATGGCTAACCAGATGTTTTGGGATTGTAGGTGACAACATGGCTAACCAGGTGTTTTGGGATTGTAGGTGACAACATGGCTAACCAGGTGTTTTGGGATTGTAGGTGACAACATGGCTAACCAGGTGTTTTGGGATTGTAGGTGACAACATGGCTAACCAGGTGTTTTGGTATTGTAGGTTACAACATGGCTAAACAGGTGTTTTGGTATTGTAGGTTACAACATGGCTAACCAGGTGTTTTGGGATTGTAGGTTACAACATGGCTAACCAGGTGTTTTGGGATTGTAGGTGACAACATGGCTAACTAGGTGTTTTGGGATTGTAGGTGACAACATGGCTAACCGGGTGTTTTGGTGATGTAGGTGACAACATGGCTAACCAGGTGTTTTGGTATAGTAGGTGACAACATGGCTAACCAGGTGTTTTGGTATTGTAGGTTACAACATGGCTAACCAGGTGTTTTGGGATTGTAGGTGACAACATGGCTAACCAGGTGTTTTGGGATTGTAGGTGACAACATGGCTAACCAGGTGTTTTGGGATTGTAGGTGACAACATGGCTAACCAGGTGTTTTGGTATTGTAGGTGACAACATGGCTAACCAGGTGTTTTGGGATTGTAGGTGACAACATGGCTAACCAGGTGTTTTGGGATTGTAGGTGACAACATGGCTAACCAGGTGTTTTGGGATTGTAGGTGACAACATGGCTAATCAGGTGTTTTATTATTGTAGGTGACAACATGGCTAACCAGGTGTTTTGGTATAGTAGGTGACAACATGGCTAATCAGGTGTTTTGGTATAGTAGGTGACAACATGGCTAACCAGGTGTTTTGGGATTGTAGGTGACAACATGGCTAATCAGGTGTTTTGGTATTGTAGGTGACAACATGGCTAACCAGGTGTTTTATTATTGTAGGTGACAACATGGCTAACCAGGTGTTTTGGTGATGTAGGTGACAACATGGCTAACCAGGTGTTTTGGTATAGTAGGTGACAACATGGCTAACCGGGTGTTTTGGTATTGTAGGTGACAACATGGCTAACCAGGTGTTTTGGTATAGTAGGTGACAACATGGCTAACCGGGTGTTTTGGTGATGTAGGTGACAACATGGCTAACCAGGTGTTTTGGTATAGTAGGTGACAACATGGCTAACCAGGTGTTTTGGTATTGTAGGTGACAACATGGCTAACCAGGTGTTTTGGTGATGTAGGTGACAACATGGCTAACCAGGTGTTTTGGTGGTGTAGGTGACAACATGGCTAACCAGGTGTTTTGGTATAGTAGGTGACAACATGGCTAACCAGGTGTTTTGGTATAGTAGGTGACAACATGGCTAACCAGGTGTTTTGGTATAGTAGGTGACAACATGGCTAACCAGGTGTTTTGGTATAGTAGGTGACAACATGGCTAACCGGGTGTTTTGGTATTGTAGGTGACAACATGGCTAACCAGGTGTTTTGGTATAGTAGGTGACAACATGGCTAACCGGGTGTTTTGGTATTGTAGGTGACAACATGGCTAACCAGGTGTTTTGGTATAGTAGGTGACAACATGGCTAACCAGGTGTTTTGGTATAGTAGGTGACAACATGGCTAACCGGGTGTTTTGGTATTGTAGGTGACAACATGGCTAACCAGGTGTTTTGGTATAGTAGGTGACAACATGGCTAACCGGGTGTTTTGGTATTGTAGGTGACAACATGGCTAACCAGGTGTTTTGGTATAGTAGGTGACAACATGGCTAACCGGGTGTTTTGGTGATGTAGGTGACATGACCAACCAGGTGTCAGAGTTCCCCACTGAGCGGACGTTCCAGTACCAGCATAGCCTGCCTCCTCTCCCTGTACCGTCTCTAGAGGGGAGCCTCGCCAAGTACCTGGATGCAGGTGAGATGCCAGCTGCATGTGAGACAGAGAAGCGCTGTTAGCATGGACCCTAGACAAAAATGTGTCTAGTTACTGAAATGTCTGTGTGTAATTTCCAGTGCGGCCGTTTGCTACAGAGGAGGAGTACCAGGTGACTGCAGCCATAGTGAAGAGGTTTGGAGAGGGCACCGGCAAAGACCTGCACCAAAAACTACTGCAGAGAGCCAGGACACACAGGAACTGGGTACACACGCTCAACTAGAGGTCGACCGATTATGATTTTTCAACACAGATACTGATTATTGGAGGACCATAAAAAGCCGATACCGATTAATCGGCCAATTTTTTTATATATATATATATATATATTTGTAATAATGACAATTACAACAATACTGAATGAACACTTTTACTTTAACTTAATATAATACATCAATAAAATCTATTTACTCTCAAATAAATAATGAAACATGTTTCATTTGGTTTAATTAAATAATGTAAAAACAAAGTGTTGGAGAAGAAAGAAAAAGTGCAATATGTGCCATGTAAAAAAGCTAACGTTTCAGTTCCTTGCTCAGAACATGAGAACATATGAAAGCTGGTGGTTCCTTTTAACATGAGTCTTCAATATTCCCAGTTAATTAAGAAGTTTTAGGTTGTAGTTATTGTAGGACTATTTCTCTCTATACCATTTGTATTTCATATATCTTTGACTATTGGATGTTCTATTAGGTACTTTAGTATTGCCAGCCTAATCTCGAGAGTTGATAGACTTGAAGTCATAAACAACGCAATGCTTGAAGCACAGTGAAGAGCTGCTGGCAAACACAGGAAAGTGCTGTTTGAATGAATGCTTACGAGGCTGCTGCTGCCTACCACCGCTCAGTCAGACTACGCTATCAAATCAAATCAAATTTATTTATATAGCCCTTCGTACATCAGCTGATATCTCAAAGTGCTGTACAGAAACCCAGCCTAAAACCCCAAACAGCAAGCAATGCAGGTGTAGAAGCACGGTGGCTAGGAAAAACTCCCTAGAAAGGCCAAAACCTAGGAAGAAACCTAGAGAGGAACCAGGCTATGTGGGGTGGCCAGTCCTCTTCTGGCTGTGCCGGGGGGAGATTATAACAGAACATGGCCAAGATGTTCAAATGTTCATAAATAACCAGCATGGTCAAATAATAATAATCACAGGCAGAACAGTTGAAACTGGAGCAGCAGCACGGCCAGGTGGACTGGGGACAGCAAGGAGTCATCATGTCAGGTAGTCCTGAGGCATGGTCCTAGGGCTCAGGTCCTCCGAGAGAGAGAAATCATAGACTTAATTATAATATAATAACACACAGAAAATAACTATCATTTAGAAAACAAAACGTTTATTCTTTCAGTGAAATACGGAACTGCTGCATATACCCTGACTCTGTTGCACAGAATGCAAGAGAAGTGACACAATTTCCCTAGTTAAAATAAATTAATGTTAGCAGGCAATATTAACTAAATATGCAGGTTTAAAAATAAATACTTGTGTATTGATTTTAAGAAAAGCGTTGCTGTTTATGGTTAGGTACACATTGGTGCAACGACAGTGCTTTATTCGCGAATGTGCTTGTTAAATCACCTGTTTGGCGAAATAGGCTGTGATTCAATGATAAATTAACAGGCACCGCATTGATTATATGCAACGCATGACAAGCTAGATAAACTAGTAATATCATCAACCATGTGTAGTTAACTAGTGATTATGTTAAAATAGATTTTTTTTATAAGATAAGTTTAATGCTAGCTAGCACCTTACCTTCTTGCTGCACTCGCATAACAGGTAGTCAGCTTGCCACGCAGTCTCCTCGTGGAGTGCAATGTAATCGAAGTCCAAAAATGCAGATTACCGATTGTTATGAAAACTTGAAATCGGCCATAATTAATCGGCCATTCCGATTAATCAGTCGACCTCTACACTCAACACACTGCACAGCTAGAACCTGTGGGAACTTGTCACACACCATGCTCGACCCTGAGCAACTGTGAAAGGGAATCTTTGAGTGTTTTAAATACTGCAGTCATTATGGTGTCTCCCTGCATTGTTTCATCTTTATTCTGTGTGTTTTCCTGCAGTTGGAGGAGTGGTGGTTGAATGCAGCCTATCTGGAATTGCGTTACCCCTCCCAGTTGAATGTGAACTTCGGAGGTCCTGCACCCTACCTAGAGCACTGCTGGCCCCCTACAGAGGGAGTACAGCTACAGAGGACCAGCATAAGCATGTGGCACACTCTACAGTACTGGGACCTGCTTCGCACGTAAGATACTCACATTGAGTGTACAAAACATGGTTTTTCCATGACATAGACTGACCAGGTGAATCCAGGTGAAAGCTATAATCACTTATTGATGTCACCTGTTAAATCCACTTCAATCAGTTTATATGAAGGGGAGGAGACAGGTTAAAGAAGGATTTTAAACCTTGAGATAATTGAGACATGGATTGTGTATGTATGTGTGTCATTCAGAAGTTGAAAGACAGGTTATATAAAATATTTAAGTGCCTTTTGAACTGGGAGTCAACATTGGCCAGCATCCCTGTGGAACGCTTTCGACACCTTGTAGAGTCCATGCTTCAACGAATTGAGGCTGTTCTGAGGTTCAAAAGAGTGTGCAACTCAATATTAGGAAGGTGTTCCTAATGTTTTGTACACTCCGTGTATATATATTAAGGTTACACACGCATCACAACTACTGCTACCAGACTCTAAAAACACGTGTTTTTATTTAACTATAAATTCTTCCTGTATTATAGTTGTTTAAAATATTTATTCTATTCTACTGAGCCAGTTACTTTATGTTCATATTATTATATTTGATTTTTTATTGTTGTTCCGTTGTCGAGAAGGAACCTGCAACTAAGCATTTAGTTGGACAGTGTCCCTAAACACACACGTTCAGTACACACTCTGACTGTGTGGTCCCCGACAGGGAGAGGCTGGACCCACACAAAGCTGGTAATGTGGTGTTGGATATGGACCAGTTCAGAATGCTGTTCTGTACATGTAAAGTTCCTGGAGTCACCAAGGATACCATCATCAACTACTTTAAGACAGGTAGGTGTCCCCCCCCCATGACACCGCCATGCAATATGATGTTTGTGGTTTGTTTTTGTGTGTAGTACTCTGTTATTTATTTAGGTGTGTTTGTGTGTGTGTGTGTGTGTGTGTGTGTGTGTGTGTTTTCCATGTGTGTGTGGATGTGTGTATTGATTACTTTAAGACATGAAGGTCAGTCAATCTGGAACATTTCAGGAACGTTGAACGTTTCTTCAAGTGCCGTCACAAAAACCATCAAGCGCTATGATGAAACTGTCTCATGAGGACCACCACAGGAAATGAAGACCCAGAGTTACCTCTGTTGCAGAGGACAAGTTCATTAGAGTTACCAGCCTCAGAAAATGCAGCCCAAATAAGTGCTTCACAGAGTTCAAGTAACAGACACATCTCGACATCAACTGTTCAGAGGAGACTGAATGAATCAGGCCTTCATGGTTGAATTGCTGCAAAGAAAGCACTGCTAAATTACACCAATAATAAGAAGAGACTTGCTTGGGCCAACGAAACACGAGCAATGGACATAAAACCGGTGGAAATCTGTCCTTTGATCTGATGAGTCTAGATTTTAGATTTTTGGTTCCAACATTTGTGTCTTTGTGAGATGCAGAGTAGGTGAACAGATGATCTCTGCATGTGGGGTTCCCACCGTGAAGCATGGAGGAGGAGGTGTGATTGTGTGGGCGTGCTTTGCTGGTGACACTCAGAGATTTATTTAGAATTCAAGGCACACTTAACCAGCATGGCTACCACAGCATTCTGCATCGATACGCCATCCCATCTGGTTTGACTATAATTAGTTTTTCAAAAGAACAATGACCCAACACATCAGGACAATGACCCAAAATAAGTGCTATTTGAGTAAGGAGAGTGATGGAGTGCTGCATCAGATGACCTGGCGTCCACAATCACCCGACCTAACCCAATTGAGATGGTTTGGGATCAGTTGGACCGCAGAGTGAAGGAAAGCAGCCAACAAGTGCTCAGCATATGTGGGAACTTCTTAAAAACTGTTGGATAAGCATTCCAGGTGAACTGATTGAGAGAATGCCAAGAGTGTGCAAAGCTGCCATCAAGGCAAGGAGTGGCTACTTTGAAGAATCTCAAATATAAAATATAGGTTGATTTGTTTAACACCTTTTTGGTTACTGCATGATTCCACATGTGTTATTTCATAGTTTTAATGTCTTAACTATTATTCTACAATGTAGAAAATTGTAAAAATAAAGTAAAACCCTGGAATGAGTAGGTGTGTCCAAACTTTTGACTGGTGCTGTATGTATTGATGTTTTTTCTGTGTGTGTTGTAGAGAGCGAGGGTCCATGCCCCTCCCACGTGGTGGTGATGTGTAAGGGGCGTTTCTTCTCGTTTGATGCAGTGTGCGATGGACACATTCTTACCCCTCCAGAGCTGCTCAGGTATTCTGGCCGGTGGATATTTAGGTATATTTGTGTGCATCTGCATATATTTGCATGTATTTATGTGCCTTTGTGTGTGTGTGTGTGTGTGTGTGTATGTGTAGGCAGCTGACCCATGTGAAGCAGTGTTGTGAAGGGGAGCCAGCGGGAGATGGTGTCGCCGCTCTCACCTCAGAGGAGAGGACACGCTGGGCTAAGGTGTGTGTGAAGTTGGCTGTATAGAATGGACATCACCATGCCCTAAACCTCGCTCTCTCTCTCGCTCTCTCTGTGTCTTTAGGCCAGGGAGTATCTGATAGGTATAGATCCAGCCAATAAGACCATCTTAGAGACCATCCAGAGCAGTCTGTTTGTGGTCTCACTGGACGATGCTAAACCCTACGCTACTGCAGAGAACTACACACCAGTACGTACACACACACACACCACAGGCATCCATACCATCCTTAGTATGGTATAATCTGACCTTTGGCCTTTGCCCCCAGGTGACCCGGGAAGCGCTGACAGGAGACCCCACCATTCGCTGGGGAGACAAGTCCTACAACTCCCTCTCCTTCGCCGACGGAAGCTTCGGATCCAATTGTGACGTGTGTTACTGTTTTGTAGAGAGAGATATGATTTGAAATAACAATACTCCTCTGTTAGCAGTAGTGTAATGATGTTTTGTTGTGAGTCTGCTCCTATATATGGTAATTGCTGGTGTGTGTTGCAGCATGCCCCCTACGATGCCATGGTGCTGGTAACTCAGGGTTACTATGTGGATCAGCAGCTCAAAGCTACAGACGGCAGGTGGAAGGTAAATACTATTTCTATTGAACTTATTTTCAGTGACTGTATATGTTGTTTGTCCTTAATTCCAAGTGCCTTACTGGCCTGCTCAATCGGACGCATAAGTATTGCTGAGTGTGGGACACTCTGGGCGCCTGGGCATCAGCATGCCGGCTCAGCATAAAACTACACTCTGGTTCTAGTTAGAAGATTTTACGCCGTAGCTCACACCTGAGAACAACAGGATAAGGTGGCTCTCTATTATGCTGCCATGTATCAGGTAATAAACAGGTTAATTTCACTGTGAGTAAGCAACAGTATAATTTGTATTGTGTGTGTCTATGTAGGGCTCTGAGACGGTGCGGCCTATGCCTCTTCCTGAAGAGTTGGTCTTCACTGTGGATGACAGAGTCAGGAGGGACGTTGCACATGCCAAGCAACAGTACTTCGAGACTGTGAGCACACACACACACACACACACACACACACACATACACACACACACACACACACACACACACACACACACACTCATGACTCTGTGCATCTCCATGGTCGTCAGATTGGACCATCGCAGGTGTTGTGTTCATCACAAACACACCCTCACAGGCCCTTACGCTCCCCACCACACACACACACACACACTCTAATCTGTGTGATATCTGGTTTGACAGACACCTGTGTGTGTGTCTCCAGACTCAGGACTTGCAGGTGGTGTGTTATGCGTTCACCTCGTTTGGGAAAGCAGCCATCAAACAGAGGAAGCTCCACCCAGACACCTTCATACAACTGGCCCTTCAACTGGCTTATTACAGACAGCATGGGAGGTAATACCATCCATCCAGCCAGGGCCGGTTCTAGCCTTTTGGGGGCCCTAAGCGAGATTTCGTTGGGGCCTAAGCTAGGCCATGGGGTGGAGAGACATTATTTTCAGTTTTAAAACTAATTTCTTGTAATTCTACACATTTTGCCGTGACTTATGCCATGTTAGTGATGATAGAGTGAGTGACTAACAAAATCAATAGGGGCCCCCTGGAGGTCAGGGCCCTTAGACACCCTGGTCGGGGTTCAGCCATGATTACAAGTTTAGATAGCTGGCTAGACTAACTTACCAATTTTAAGAAATGTTAGAAGACATGGTGAATTGATTGACTGCCAGAGCATAACAAGAGAGAAATTACTGGTGTAGAACCACATTTCAACCTTGCAACTGGTGTATTCTACTATTCTAACTCTCAAAAAATTATAATTTGGGGTGAGGTTGAGGGCGGCCTGGCAACGGCTTATATTCTCTTATGCTTGGAGCCGACCCTGCATCCACTATCCATCCAATTAATCCATCCATCCACCCAACATTCATCCATCCACCCACCCATCTATCAATCAACTTCATCCATCCTTCCTCCCCAATATTCTCTCCATAACTGATGATTGATGATAATCCCTGCTCCCAGGTTAGGTAGTTGCTATGAGACAGCGATGACCAGAAGGTTCTACCACGGCAGGACTGAGACCATGAGGCCCTGTACCCTGGAGGCACAGAACTGGTGCCATACCATGCTCCTCCCTGCAGCCAGCGTAAGTGTGAGAGTGTGTGTGTCCAGTAAACGATTAGTTCTTCATATATTGTCATGCCATACATGTAAATCTGGCGACCAGGATACTTACACTCTGACTTTCTGTATGTCTCCCAGGCTGAGGCTAAGAGGAAAGCCCTGCTGCTGGCCTTCAACAAGCACAACAAACTGATGGCTGAGGCACAGAACGGAAAAGGTTTTGACAGACATCTCCTGGGCCTTTACCTGATCGCCAAGGAGGAGGGACTTCCTATGCCAGACCTTTTCACTGATCCACTGTATTCCAAGAGGTGTGTGTGTGTGTGTGTGTGTGTGTGTGTGTGTGTGTGTGTGTGTGTGTGTGTGTGTGTGTGTGTGTGTGTGTGTGTGTGTGTGTGTGTGTGTGTGTGTGTGTGTGTGTGTGTGTGTGTGTGTGTGTGTGTGTGTGTGTGTGTGTGTGTGTGTGTGTGTGTGTGTGTGTGTGTGTGTGTGTGTGTGTGTGTGTGTTTATGTTTATGGTGTTTTGTAATTTGTGTGTGTTCTCTCTCCAGTGGCGGGGGCGGTAACTTTACCCTGTCCACCAGTCTGGTTGGCTACACCACAGTCCTGGGAGCGGTTGCTCCCATGGTGCACCATGGCTACGGGTTCTTCTACCGCATCGGAGACGACAGGTGGGCTAACACACCCACACACTGACCCCACGCAACATCATCCACAGTTTGACCAGTAAACACACACATACACACACACACACACACACACACTGACCCCAAGCAACATCATCCACAGTTTGACCAGTAAACACACACACACACACTGACCCAACACAACATCATCCACCGTTTGACCAGTAAACACACACACACACACACACACACACACACACACACACACACACACACACACACACACACACACACACACACACACACACACACACACACGGTCAGATAACAGTTACTATTCCAGCTGTTTTCCGTGTCATCTAGTTAGTGCGGTCAAGGTAAGGTCAAAGGTGAAGTTTAATAGTAGTAGTTAGAAAGTGCAGCTGTGTTGTTCCGTCCTCTCTATGATGGACAGATTTTGACTGTACTTCCTGTTTCAGGATCGTGGCTTCCTGTACGGCGTGGAAGTCCAGTCCAGAGACAGATGCAGAGGCACTGTTCCAGAACCTGGTTTCCTCCCTACATGAGATGCTACATCTCGCTACCACAGCGCAGCTCTAATACACACACACACACACACACACACACACACACACACACACACACACACACACACACACACACACACACACACACACACACACACACACACACACACACACACACACAGAGTTTGTAGATGGTAGTCAATAATAGTTTAGTTCTGCACAGATCAATGCAAAGGCACATTTGTTTTCTACATTTAATAAAGAAAAATATATTATTTGTTTAAATGCAGCTCAACAAATTAGTTTATTTTGCACTTAGTGAATCATTCTCTGTGATTTTATGTAGCAGCTAGATCGGGGATTCCCTGTTTTCAAAATGTATAGATTGAATTTCCTACCACGATTCTGTTTAGATTTCGTCTGTTTTTATGTTATGAGAAACATTTAGTGTTAACCCATGCCATGCACTGTACACCGCTAAGCTAACATACACATCCTAACTCGCTGTCACCATAACACTTTCACTCTGCAGTGACCAGCGTAGCATCGCGTCTCCTGTCCCTGGTCATTAGTGATTCATGAATAGTATTATTTTTCTACATTGGTTGGCTTTTCCAGAAGAGTGACTGAGGCATAGATGTTCTTGGTTGGTTGAAATGACTATTTTAGAACGTAACTGTCGTTGTAGCTGTGAAATTGAGAAACAGAGAGAAACGGGTCATGTTGTCTTTGACTACCGTCTCACCTCAGGCCTCATGGGTATTATATAAGGGCCCTACTCAATCAAAACTGTTTTCCAGTTTCCAGGGCAAGAAAAATGATTGTTTTTATGTTTTGCACATCAGTAGAGGATTATGCATTTGGCTGGATATGATCAATGAAACAGTGTTTGGGTGAGACGGAAAAAAAGTCAATTATAATGTGCCTTTTTGCTGTGTCCTTATTTTAGTCTGTCCCCAGAGATCTGGTTAGTGGTTTTGATTGAATAGCTCCCTAATTGACCGAACTTTTTAGACTTCAATAGCTCTACCACTCCTATGCCAGATCCATAGGCTGCCGCCCTATGCAATATGCCATTTTATGTAGTAGATGTCTGTAATAATGAACATTCCTGTCACAATTTACCCATGATACATCACGGTTTTGATGATCTCGAACACAGCATTGTGTTAATACCTCTCAGACAGTCTTGAGATTTTCAGCATGTTTTTTTGTTGTAAATGATAGAAAAGTGATAAAAGACGAGCGCTGCATTTGATTCAGTCAACAGAATGAAAAGAAGCTGTTTTAATGCCTAAAGTAGTGAAAATGATGTAACCCACTTTACAGTAGGAAAATTATAGTATTGACTTGGCTGACAATGTAAACTTGGAAAATGTTTAATTGAATATGAAAGTTGTTTAGTGTGATTGAACTGACAAATCAAAGTGATTGAATCATGTCATGAGCCCAAATATTCAAATAAAACATCTTTATTAATGATACCTGTTTACATAAGGAAAAAAGTCATGCATACATACAGTACATACCCAAGCAGAGGTCAGTTAATTCAGTGCAACGTAGAAACAGGAACGTGGTTTGTACCAATATACTGTTAGTGCTTGAGCCCCAACCCTCAGCTGTGTGTGTGTGTGTGTATATCACTCAACATATTACCTTCAGTTAAGGTAAACAAAACATTCAGGAACTCTTTGGTCCTTTCAAATACCTCAGGCACTTCCAGTAGCATGAGCATAGCACAGAGACAGTTTGGAAGGCCACATCTCATGATCATTTAAAAAAGAATTCCTCTCAACATTAAAGGTCCAATGCAGCTGTTTTTTATCGCAATATAAAATCATTTCTGGGTAACAATTAAGTACCTTACTGTGATTGTTTTCAATTAAAATTGTAATTTTAAAAATAAAAATAACTTGTTAGCGAAGAGCAATTTCTCAAGCGAGAATTTTGCTAGGACTGTCGGAGTGGGGAAAACTAAAAACTAGCTGTTATTGTCAGAGAGTTTTTGAACTCTTTCTTATTGGTCAATAAACCAATGTATGCCTGGTGATGTCACCAGGCAGGCCAAAACGCCATCCCACCAAAGCAGGCAGAAATTTCCAGGCAGGCTTTTCAAACAGCTCTTACACTAAAAGGGCATTATCATCATTTTCACAATTTTAGAATCACCTTTATTATCTCATAGTGTGAAAATACATAAGTTGGTATACAGATGACATACAGTGGATGTACAATTTTACAGTATCAGTATGAATATATCTAAATGCAGAGCGATGAACAGAGTGCAAATGCAGTGTAGTGCAGTTATTTTGTGTACTATGTTATTCCAACCTGATAGTGTGGAAATATATAAAGCACAGGGAAATCTAGTTTTTGACTGCACTGGGCCTTTAAAGGAAAACTCCACCCAAAAACTACATTTTGGTATTTGTTTCATTAGTCCATTATTGACATGATCCCAAATGTTTTGCTTGTCAGCACTCAAGTTTTCAAGATATGTAACTTTCAAAATACAGAAATCATCCCTGTATGATGCATTTTGCTTCGTATGATATGATGCAAAATGCATCATTTTATTTATCTAGGCAAGTCAGTTAAGAACAAATCCTTTACAGTCATGGCCTAGGAACAGTGGGTTAACTGCCTTGTTCAGGGGCAGCACGACAGATTTGTACCTCAGGGATTCGATCTAGCAACTTTTCGGTTACTAGTCCAATGCTCTAATCACTAGGCTACCTGGTGCCCCATATGGGGAGGATTTCTGTATATTGAAAGTTACATAACCTGGACTAATGAAATAAATACCAAAATATAGTTTTTGGGTGGAGTTTTACTTTAAGCCCAAAACAATTGAACAAATCATTGTAATAATCTGAATGTTGAGGATACACACTGCTTCAGCGTCTCATTGGCTTAGTTCTGTGCAGTTTACAGTAATGCGCAGACGTGTGTGTATATGTGTGTGTTCCATGTATTCATTTGGCACACAGGCACTCTATGGTACAGATGTGATACTTTTTGAATAAATAACTGAAATACAGCACCACCACCTCTTCCTTTTAAATACAAAATATCCCCCTGTACCCTCAACCCCTCCCTACACACTCAGCCCCTCCCAGCAACCCCCTGCACCCTCAACCCCTCCCTGCACACTCAGCCCCTCCCAGCAACCCCCTGCACCCTCAACCCCTCCCTGCACACTCAGCCCCTCCCAGCAACCCCCTGCATCCTCAACCCCTCCCTGCACACTCAGCCCCTCCCAGCAACCCCCTGCACCCTCAACCCCTCCCTGCAAACTCAGCCCCTCCCAGCAACACCCTGCACCCTCAACCCCTTCCTGCACACTCATCCCCTCCCAGCAACCCCCTGCACCCTCAACCCCTCCCTGCACACTCAGCCCCTCCCAGCAACCCCCTGCACCCTCAGCCTCTCTCTCCCCCCCATCCTCCTCTCCTCCCTCAGTTTCTGCCATGGCCCAGCTGTGTGGTGACCAGTGAGTAGTATACTCCTCTCTGGGACAGTAGTTGTTGATGAGTGCCCTGCTCCACCACCACTCCCTTCTGGAAGACAGCGATCAGGTCAGCGTTCTGAATGGTGGAAAGGCGGTGGGCCACCACGATACACGTCCTGCCCTGTCGAGCCACATCCAGGGCCTCCTGCACCATCTGGGGAGGGAGGGAGAACAGAGACAAATACATACAGTAGTTAAAACGTCTGTATCATGAATCCACATAGAGGTATACAGTTGAAGTCGGAAGTTTACATACACTTAGGTTGGAGTCATTAAAACTCGTTTTTCAACCACTCCACAAATATCTTGTTAACAAACTATAGTTTTAGCAAGTCGGTTAGGACATCTACTTTGTGCATGACAAGTAATTTTTCCAACAATTGCTTACAGGCAGATTATTTCACTTATAATTCACTGTATCACAATTCCAGTGGGTCAGAAGTTTACATACACTAAGTTGACTGTGCCTTTAAACAGCTTGGAAAATTCCTGAAAATTACGTCATGGCTTTAGAAGCTTCTGACTAATTGACATCATGGCTAATTGACATCATTTCAGTCAATTGGAGTTGTACCTGTGGATGTATTTCAAGGCCTACCTTCAAACTCAGTGCCTCTTTGCTTGACATCATGGGAAAATGAAAAGAAATCAGCCAAGACCTCAGAAAAAAAATTGTAGACTTCCACAAGTCTGGTTCATCCTTGGGAGCAATTTCAAAACTCCTGAAGGTACCATGTTCATCTAAACAAACAATAGTACAGAAGTATAAACACCATGGGACCAGGCAGCCGTCATACCGCTCAGGAAGGAGACGCGTTCTGTCTCTTAGAGATGAACGTACTTTGGTGCGAAAAGTGCAGAACAACAGAACAACAGCAAAGGATCTTGTGAAGATGGAGGAAACCGGTACAAAAGTATATATATCCACAGTAAAACGAGTCCTATATCGACATAACCTGAAAGGCTGCTCAGCAAGGAAGAAGCCACTGCTTCAAAACCGTCATAAAAAAGCCAGACTACCGTTTGCAACTGCACATGGGGACAAATATCGTACTTTTTGGTGAAATGTCCTCTGGTCTGATGAAACAAAAATATAACTGTTTTGGCCTTAATGACCATCGTTATGTTTGGAGGAAAAAGGGTGCAAGCCGAAGAACACCATCCAAACCGTGAAGCACGAGGGTGGCAGCATCATGTTGTGGGGGTTCTTTGGTGCAGGAGGGACTGGTGCACTTCACAAAATAGATGGCATCATGAGGCAGGAAAATTATGTGCATATATTGAAGCAACATTTCAAGACATCAGTCAGGAAGTTAAAGCTTGGTCGCAAATGGGTCTTCCAAATGGACAATGACCTCAAGCATACTTCCAAAGTTGTGGCAAAATGGCTTAAGGACAACAAAGTCAAGGTATTGGAGTGGTCATCACAAAGCCCTGACTTCAATCCTATAGAAAATGTGTGGGCAGAACTGATAAAGTGTGTAGGCAAGGAGGCCTACAAACCTGACTCAGTTACACCAGCACTGTCAGGAGGAATGGGCAAAAATTCACCCAACTTATTGTGGGAAGCTTGTGGAAGGCTACCCGAAACGTTTAACCCAAGATAAACTATTTAAAGGCAATGCTACCAAATACTAATTGAGTGTATGTAAACTTCTGACCCACTGGGAATGTGATGAAAGAAATAAAAGCAGAAATAAATAATTCTCCACTATTATTCTGACATTTCACATTCTTAAAATGAAGTGGTGATCCTAACTGACCTAAAACAGGGACTTTTTACTATGATTAAATGTCAGGAATTGTGAAAAACTAAGTTTAAATGTATTTGGATAAGGTGTATGTAAACTTCTGACTTCAACTGTATATATATATATATATAGTTCAGCAGAACACAAACACACACACACACACCCTCTCGCTCTCTGTGTCCAGTGCGGAGGTGGCCTCATCCAGCAGCAGGACTTTGGGGTTGCGGAGGATGGCTCTTGCAATGGCTATACGCTGCTTCTGCCCTCCTGACAACTGGGTCCCCTTGTCACCAGCTTGGGTGTCATACTTCTACTCAGGGAGATGGAGGGAAGATGAGATGGAGGGAAAGAAAGAGGTTATGCTCGTCATCTCACACATGACAACTCCTAGGGCTGGTTTTACGGACACAGATTAAGGCCGGGATTCAATTGACGATTGAGCTGACATGCGCAGTGTTTCCCATGAACGCGATCTCCGTGAACATCTGGGGAAAATGTATTTGAAAGGCGTATTGTTGGCTGTGTAGTGCTCTATAATGCGCCTTGCATCAAATCCCAGCCTAAAACTAGACCGGGACTAACACACGTAGGCCATTTAAAATCTATTTTTAGTCTGGGACTAGGCTTAATCTGTGTGTGAAACCAGCTCATAACTTCTTTCAGTCCTACAGGTGGTAAGCCCTCAGAGTGAAAGACCTTACACCCTTACACAGGGAACAGCACTAAGCCGAAATTACTCCAGTAATGACCTGCAGTGTTATCTCTGGCACGGCATCTGAGAGAAGCTGATACCACTATCAGTCTGTCTGTGGTTATCTGACCATGCAGCCACTATTAAGGTATTGGTGCTGATGTAGAGATCTCAAGAAACCAAACTTACAAAAGCAGAAGATGCTTACAGTAGTATTAGCAGTAGTAGTAGTATTAGCAGTAGTAGTAGTAGTAGTAGTAGTAGTAGTATTGGTGACAGTAGTAGTATTAGTGACAGTAGTAGTACAGTAGAATTGGTGACAGTAGTAGCAATAGTAGTAGTGGTATTGGTGACAGTAGTAGCAATAGTAGTAGTGGTGACAGTAGTAGTAGTAATAGTAATAGTAGTATTGGTGACAGTAGTAGTAGTAGTGGTGACAGTAGTAGTAGTATTGGTGACAGTAGTAATAGTAGTAGTAGTAGTGGTGACAGTAGTAGTAGTAGTATTGGTGACAGTAGTAGTAGTAGTGGTGACAGTAGTCGTATTGGTGGTAGTAGTAGTAGTGGTGACAGTAGTCGTATTGGTGGTAGTAGTAGTAGTAGTATTGGTGACAGTAGTAGTAGTAGTAGTAGTAGTGGTGACAGTAGTAGTATTGGTGGTAGTAGTAGTAGTAGTGGTGACAGTAGTCGTATTGGTGGTAGTAGTAGTAGTAGTATTGGTAGTAGTAGTAGTAGTAGTATTGGTGGTAGTAGTAGTAGTAGTAGTATTGGTAGTAGTAGTAGTAGTAGTATTGGTAGTAGTAGTAGTAGTAGTATTGGTGGTAGTAGTAGTAGTAGTATTGGTGGTAGTAGTAGTAGTAGTATTGGTAGTATTGGTGGTAGTAGTAGTAGTAGTAGTAGTAGTAGTATTGGTGGTAGTAGTAGTGGTAGTAGTAGTAGTAGTACTGGTGGTAGTAGTAGTAGTAGTAGTAGTACTGGTGGTAGTAGTAGTAGTAGTAGTACTGGTGGTAGTAGTAGTAGTACTGGTGGTAGTATTAGTAGTATTGGTGGTAGTAGTAGTAGTAGTAGTATTGGTGGTAGTAGTAGTAGTAGTATTGGTGGTAGTAGTAGTAGTAGTAGTGGTGACAGTAGTAGTAGTAGTATTGGTGACAGTAGTAGTAGTAGTAGTGGTGACAGTAGTAGTATTGGTGGTAATAGTAGTAGTGGTGACAGTAGTCGTATTGGTGGTAGTAGTAGAAGTGGTGACAGTAGTAGTCGTAGTAGTGGTGACAGTAGTCGTATTGGTGGTAGTAGTAGTGGTGACAGTAGTAGTATTGGTGGTAGTAGTAGTAGTGGTGACAGTAGTCGTATTGGTGGTAGTAGTAGTAGTAGTAGTATTGGTGGTAGTAGTAGTAGTATTGGTAGTAGTAGTAGTATTGGTGGTAGTAGTAGTAGTATTGGTGACAGTAGTAGTAGTAGTGGTGACAGTAGTAGTATTGGTGGTAATAGTAGTAGTGGTGACAGTAGTCGTATTGGTGGTAGTAGTAGTAGTGGTGACAGTAGTCGTATTGGTGGTAGTAGTAGTAGTAGTATTGGTGACAGTAGTAGTAGTAGTGGTGACAGTAGTCGTATTGGTGGTAGTAGTAGTGGTGACAGTAGTAGTATTGGTGGTAGTAGTAGTAGTAGTGGTGACAGTAGTCGTATTGGTGGTAGTAGTAGTAGTATTGGTGGTAGTAGTAGTAGTATTGGTGGTAGTAGTAGTAGTATTGGTAGTAGTAGTAGTATTGATGGTAGTAGTAGTATTGGTAGTAGTAGTAGTAGTAGTATTGGTGGTAGTAGTAGTAGTATTGGTAGTATTGGTGGTAGTATTGGTGGTAGTAGTAGTATTGGTGGTAGTAGTAGTAGTAGTATTGGTGGTAGTAGTAGTAGTAGTAGTACTGGTGGTAGTAGTAGTAGTAGTAGTAGTAGTAGTACTGGTGGTAGTAGTAGTACTGGTGGTAGTAGTAGTACTGGTAGTAGTAGTAGTAGTAGTAGTAGTAGTACTGGTGGTAGTAGTAGTAGTACTGGTGGTAGTAGTAGTAGTACTGGTGGTAGTAGTAGTAGTAGTAGTATTGGTGGTAGTAGTAGTAGTAGTATTGGTGGTAGTAGTAGTAGTAGTATTGGTGGTAGTAGTAGTAGTAGTATTGGTGGTAGTAGTAGTAGTAGTATTGGTGGTAGTAGTAGTAGTAGTAGTGGTGACAGTAGTCGTATTGGTGGTAGTAGTAGTAGTGGTGACAGTAGTCGTATTGGTGGTAGTAGTAGTAGTATTGGTGACAGTAGTAGTAGTAGTAGTAGTAGTGGTGACAGTAGTCGTATTGGTGGTAGTAGTAGTAGTAGTAGTATTGGTGACAGTAGTAGTAGTAGTAGTAGTAGTAGTAGTGGTGGTGACAGTAGTCGTATTGGTGGTAGTAGTAGTGGTGACAGTAGTAGTATTGGTGGTAGTAGTAGTAGTAGTGGTGACAGTAGTCGTATTGGTGGTAGTAGTAGTAGTATTGGTGGTAGTAGTAGTAGTATTGGTGGTAGTAGTAGTAGTATTGGTAGTAGTAGTAGTAGTATTGGTAGTAGTAGTAGTATTGGTGGTAGTAGTAGTATTGGTAGTAGTAGTAGTAGTAGTAGTAGTATTGGTGGTAGTAGTAGTAGTATTGGTAGTATTGGTGGTAGTATTGGTGGTAGTAGTAGTAGTAGTATTGGTGGTAGTAGTAGTAGTAGTAGTACTGGTGGTAGTAGTAGTAGTAGTAGTAGTAGTAGTAGTAGTAGTAGTACTGGTGGTAGTAGTAGTAGTACTTGTGGTAGTAGTAGTAGTACTGGTGGTAGTAGTAGTAGTACTGGTGGTAGTAGTAGTAGTAGTAGTAGTAGTAGTGGTAGTAGTAGTAGTAGTAGTGGTGGTAGTAGTAGTAGTAGTATTGGTGGTAGTAGTAGTAGTATTGGTGGTAGTAGTAGTAGTATTGGTGGTAGTAGTAGTAGTAGTAGTAGTGGTGACAGTAGTAGTAGTGGTGACAGTAGTAGTAGTATTGGTGACAGTAGTAGTAGTAGTGGTGACAGTAGTAGTAGTAGTGGTGACAGTAGTAGTATTGGTGGTAATAGTAGTAGTGGTGACAGTAGTCGTATTGGTGGTAGTAGTAGTAGTGGCGACAGTAGTAGTAGTAGTAGTAGTAGTATTGGTGGTAGTAGTAGTAGTAGTAGTGGTGACAGTAGTAGTAGTAGTAGTAGTAGTGGTGACAGTAGTAGTATTGGTGGTAATAGTAGTAGTGGTGACAGTAGTCGTATTGGTGGTAGTAGTAGAAGTGGTGACAGTAGTAGTCGTAGTAGAGGTGACAGTAGTCGTATTGGTGGTAGTAGTAGTGGTGACAGTAGTAGTAGTGGTGACAGTAGTCGTATTGGTGGTAGTAGTAGTAGTAGTATTGGTGGTAGTAGTAGTAGTAGTATTGGTAGTAGTAGTAGTAGTATTGGTGGTAGTAGTAGTAGTATTGGTGACAGTAGTAGTAGTAGTGGTAATAGTAGTAGTAGTGGTGACATTAGTAGTATTGGTGGAAGTCGTAGTAGTATTGGTGGTAGTAGTAGTAGTAGTATTGGTGGTAGTAGTAGTAGTAGTACTGGTGGTAGTATTAGTACTGGTGGTAGTAGTAGTAGTAGTAGTACTGGTGGTAGTAGTAGTAGTAGTAGTAGTACTGGTGGTAGTAGTAGTATTGGTGGTAGTAGTAGTATTGGTGGTAGTAGTAGTATTGGTGACAGTAGTAGTAGTAGTGGTGACAGTAGTAGTATTGGTGGTAATAGTAGTCGTATTGGTGGTTGTAGTAGTAGTAGTATTGGTGACATTAGTAGTAGTAGTAGTGGTGACAGTAGTCGTATTGGTGGTTGTAGTAGTAGTAGTATTGGTGACAATAGTAGTAGTAGTAGTGGTGACAGTAGTCGTATTGGTGGTTGTAGTAGTAGTAGTAGTATTGGTGACAGTAGTAGTATTAGTGGTGACAGTAGTAGTATTGGTGGTAATAGTAGTTTTGGTGACAGTAGTAGTATTGGTGGTAGTAGTAGTAGTGGTGACAGTAGTAGTATTGGTGGTAATAGTAGTTTTGGTGACAGTAGTAGTATTGGTGGTAGTAGTAGTAGTGGTGACAGTAGTAGTATTAGTGTGTACCTGAGGCAGGTCGTCTATGAAGCTGTGTATGTTGGCAGCTTTAGCAGCACTCTGGATCTCCTCCATGGTAACTTTGCGTGTGTTGTCTCCGTAGGCGATGTTCTCTGCCAGACTACAGTCAAACAGCACGGGCTCCTGGGATACGATGCCCATCTGGGCCCTCAGCCAATGGATGTTCAGCTTCTTAGCATCACTGTTGTCCAACATCTGAGGAAGAAGAGCAGAAGGAAGAGTTAACATCAAAGTTGGATAATCCTCTAGTGTTTGTCATTTTATCAGTGCCCTTAGCAGGGCAATAACCTCCACATGAACACACAAATGCACTTTGAGCAGGATCATAACCCACAAGGTCTCAGTACAGTAGAGCCAGTATAGTAGAGCATTATGAAGCAACAGTGTCAACATCCTGGCCTGTCAATCAGTAATTATAGAACCGTGTTTTAGTAGGAGAATATCTACACAGTCACACATGGAGACACATGCGGGCTCTATGTTTCATGTATTTTTGCATATAAAAATTCCAGCAAATATCTCACTGTCTGACTGGTGACAGTGGTCATTAAACATACAGTACATATAGCTTTAATAATCAATGTGTGTATACACATGTGTGAAAACGTTTGTGTGTGTAGGTTGGGTCTTTTATCCTTGTGGGGACCTAAAAATGCCCAAAAGTCCCCATAAGGATAGTAAAACAAAAATTCTCCCTCATGGGACATTTCCCACATCCCCATCAGGACAAAGGCTATTTTAAATTTAGGGGTTAGGTTTAGGGTTACAATTAGTGTTAGGAGTTAGGTTTGGGTTCAGATTATGGTAAGGGTTAGGAGTTAGGGAAAATAGGGTTTTGAATGGAAATTAATTGTAGGTCCCCACGAGGATAGAGGAACATAACGTGTGTGTGTGTGTACTCACCACTGTGCCCTGTAGTGGGTCGTAGAACCTCTCCAGTAATTGTATGGTCGTACTCTTCCCACAGCCACTGCTGCCCACCAGGGCTAGAGTCTGGCCCTTCTGCACCTTCAGCTCCAGTCCCTGCAGGACAGCAAGGTCTGGACGGGACGGGTAGTTGAACCTCACCCCCTGGAAACGTACGTTACCATCAAAGTGGTCCTGGAGGGAAGAGAGGGAGGCAGAAGAACATCCTTTCATGAAATAATCTCCTGGCATGTACTATACAATCACTCCACAACTCTCCACTGTGATAGCCACTGGGTGTGATGTGGTGTGTGTGTGTGTGTGTGTGTGTGTGCGTGTACCAGTGTTTCTCCCTCCTGTGAGCAGTTGTCTATGGCAGGTTCTCTGTTGATAAGGAACATAAGGTGAGATGCTGATATCTTGGCTTTGGCATAGTTAGGCGTGAAGGAGTTGGCCTCTCCTACTGCCATGGCTCCGTACAGCACTGCAGAGATCACCCTTTAGAGAGAGAGACAGAGAACAGGTTACGATCTAACATGTATCTGAAAGGGATAGTTCATACTGCAGAGATCACCCTGGAGAGAGAACGAGACAGAGAACAGGTTATACACTAAAAACAAATGGTTCTATATAGTGCCAAATACGTTTTTTAAGCTTGTAACCATCACATGACCCAATGGCGTTCCAATTCATCCCATAGGTGTTCGATGGGGTTGAGGTCAGGGCTCTGTGCAGGCCAGTCAAGTTCCTCCACACTGTTCTCGACCAACCATTTCTGTATGGACCTCAATTTGTGCACGGGGGCATTGTCATGCTGAAACAGGAAATGGCCTTCCTCAAACTGTTGCCACAAATTTGGAAGAACAGAATCTTCTAGAATGTCATTGTATGCTGTAGCGTTAAGATTTCCCTTCACTGGAACTAAGGGGCCTAGCCCGAACCATGAAAAACAACTCCAGGCCATTATTCCTGCATTGGGGCAGGTAGCATTCTCCTGGTATCTGCCAAACCCGGACTGCCAGATGGTGAAGCGTGATTCAACACTCAAGAGAACGATTTTCCACTACTCCAGAGTCCAATGGTGGTGAGCTTTACACCACTCCAGCCGACGCTTGGCATTGTGCATGGTGATCTTAGGCTTGTGTGCGGCTGCTCAGCTATGGAAACCCATTTTATGAAGCTCCTGACGAACAGTTATTGTGCTGACGTTGCTTCCAGAGGCAGTTTGGAACTCGGTAGTGAGGGTTGTAACCGAGGACAAACGATTTTGCGGTTCCACTCGGCGGTTCCATTCTGTGAGCTTGGCCTACCACTGGCCTACCACTTCGCAGCAGAGCCGTTGTTGCTCCTAAACGTTTCCACTTTACAATAACAGCACTTACAGTTGACTGGGGCAGCTCTAGCAGGGCAGAAATTTGACGAACTGACTTGTTGGAAAGATGGCCTCCTATGACGGTGCCATGTTGAAAGTCACTGAGCTTTTCAGTAAGGCCGTTCTACAGCCAATATTTCTATTGAGATTGCATGGTTTGTGCTCGATTTTATAAACCTGTCAGCAATGGGTGTGGCTAAAATAGCCAAATCCACTCATTTGAAGGGGTGTCCACATACTTTTTTTGAGCAGTGTACAAAAGTAAGGGAATAACACATCCCAGATCTGAATGAATGAAATATTTTTATTAAATACTTTTTTCTGTACATAGTTGAATGTGTTGACAACAAAATCACACAAAAATTATCAATGGAAATCAAATTGATCAACCCATGGAGGTCTGGATTTGGAGTCACACTCAAAATTAAAGTGGAAAACCACACTACAGGCTGATCCAACTTTGATGTAATGTCCTTAAAACAAGTCAAAATGAGGCTCAGTAGGGCTCCATGTGTCTGTATGACCTCCCTACAACGCCTGGGCATGCTCCTGATGAGGTGGCGGATGGTCTTCTGAGGGATCTCCTCCCAGACCTGGACTAAAGCATCCGCCAACTCCTGGACAGTCTGTGGTGCAACGGAGCGAGACATGATGTCCCAGATGTGCTCAATTGGATTCAGGTCTGGGGAACGGGCTGGCCAGTCCATAGCATCAATGCCTTCCTCTTGCAGGAACTGCTGACACACTCCAGCCACATGAGGTCTAGCATTGTCTTGCATTAGGAGGAACCCAGGGCCAACCACACCAGCATATGGTCTCACAAGGGGTCTGAGGATCTCATCTCGGTACCTAATGGCAGTCAGGCTACCTCTGGCGAGCACATGGAGGGCTGTGCGGACCCCCAAAGAAATGCCACCCCACACCATGACTGACCCACCGCCAAACCGGTCATGCTGGAGGATGTTGCAGGCAGCAGAACGTTCTCCACGGCGTCTCCAGACTCTGTCACGTCTGTCACATGTGCTCAGTGTGAACCTGCTTTCATCTGTGAAGAGCACAGGGCGCCAGTGGCGAATTTGCCAATCTTGGTGTTCTCTGGCAAATGCCAAACGTCCTGCACGGTGTTGGGCTGTAAGCACAACCCCCACCTGTGGACGTTGGGCCCTCATACCACCCTCATGGAGTCTGTTTCTGACTATTTGAGCAGACACATGCACATTTGTGGCCTGCTGGAGGTCATTTTGCAGGGCTCTGGCAGTGCTCCTCCTGCTCCTCCTTGTACAAAGGCGGAGGTAGCGGTCCTGCTGCTGGGTTGTTGCCCTCCTACGGCCTTCTCCACGTCTCCTGATGTACTGGCCTGTCTCCTGGTAGCGCCTCCATGCTCTGGACACTACGCTGACAGACACAGCAAACCTTCTTGCCACAGCTCGCATTGATGTGCCATTCTGGATGAGCTGCACTACCTGAGCCACTTGTGTGGGTTGTAGACTGTCTCATGCTACCACTAGAGTGAAAGCACTGCCAGCATTCAAAAGTGACCAAAACATCAGCTAGGAAGCATAGGAACTGATAAGTGGTCTGTGATCACCACCTGCAGAACCACTCCTTTATTGGGGGTGTCTTGCTAATTGCCTATAATTTCCACCTGTTGTCTATTCCATTTGCACAACAGCATGTGAAATGTATTGTCAATCAGTGTTGCTTCCTAAGTGGACAGTTTGATTTCACAGAAGTGTGATTGACTTGGAGTTACATTGTGTTGTTTAAGTGTTCCCTTTATTTTTTTGAGCAGTGTATATATAATGTATCTTAAAGAGACAGTTCACACTGCAGAGATCACCCTGGAGAGCGAGACAGAGAGAACAGGTTTCTCTCTATCTAACATGTATCTTAAAGGGATAGTTCACCCAAAGTTCAAAATGACATATTGGTTTCCTTACCCTGTAAGCAGTCTATGGGCTGCTTTGGTTTTGTTTACCCGGCCACTGTTTCCAAATGGTAACATTTTAGCATTCGTGGCACAAATCCAATGCAAGTCAATGTTACCGATATTATATTTACGAGCTCCATGTTCAAATCAATGTCCAAATCACCACTTCAAGTCCCCAGGGCACGTCCCCTGCTCCGATGCCCCTCGCCTATGGAATGCTCTCCCTGACCATCTGAGAGCCGCTACATCAATTGGAGCCTTTAAAATACATTTCTACAGACTATCTTCCTCATAGTCCTAATCTGAAAAGTATTTCAGCACCTAGCCTACTTTTGCTATTTCCTGCCTTGATTCAAATTATTTGCCCATGTAGAGCATTGAGATAACACTGTAATGAAAAGCGATAAATAACTGCATCGAGTTACACAATCAATTTAAGATGCTATGATTTGGACATGAAGCATGAAAAAATGTGCATTGGTTTTGCGTCACAAATGCTAAAACAGTGTATCAAGCTCGGAAACTATTGTATCAAGCTCACTAAAGTCTAATTTAGGTTAAACTTAAATTATCTTGAAGTCATGCCAGAGTTATTTGAACTTCACATTGAAAGTGAAATAATACAACCGCATGACACTTAAAGGTGCAATATGTAGGAAATCGCTCTGCCATTTCCTGGTTGCTAAAATTCTAATAGTTTGTCTAATTTTAGTTTATGTGACAAAACAAGTAGTAGAGAATCATTGTACGATCTAAACCTCTGTGAAATATATCTTCAATAACTCAAAATATGGTATTTTCAGCTGTTAGAAGCTGGTGTAAAAAAAAAAAAAACTTAAGTAAATGAAGCAAAAACTAAATTTAAAAAAATGAATGCATAGAAATAGAGAAAATAGAACAGATCTACCGCTTCTTAGACTTGCTTTCAATGAGAATGACAGATCTGGAACTTGGGTCACCCAAAAAAGTTGCATATTGCAGCTTTAAAATGACAATAGTAACATCTGTTTATGACAGACGTTATGTTGCTGTTATGACAGTGTTATGACTGACTTTTAAAATAAAATGTTATCTAAGCCTTTAGTCGTGATATCTACTCTATAACATCCATTTCTATGGGTTACATGTTAGACATGTCATGGCTATATGGCCATTGTTGCTACGGTGATGAGTCCCTAGATCAGCATTGACCTCCAACACACTTCCCAGTTAGGTAATGATTAACCACAACCACCTTTGACCACTGTAATACTGGACATTCCTGTCAGGCCTAGATGAGCTGGGCCGGGGTGTGTTCTACTATACCTGAGCTGTACAATGTACACACACATCCTCCACTACTGTACCTGAGCTGTATTGTACAATGTATACACAAATCGGCACACTACTGTTCCTGTGTCCACCAAGAACCAATATTAGGGAAGCAATTGAGTCGTTCCAACATGGCCTTTGAGTCACATAGGAAAAGGCTATAAGGACAGTTGTGAACATGGACACATGACTGAATTAATCCAATCAAAGGTAGCTGCTGTACTCACAGGAAGACATTTTCAAAGGTCATGATGCCTTCCTCTATGAGCCAGGCTCCGAAGCGGAAGCAGCCTGCATAGGCAAAGTAGATCATGGCCTGAGAGAAGGAGAATGTGATGCCATACACATGGGCCTTCTTCTGAGAGTTCCTACAGAGGAAGAGAGAGAGATTAAAGAGAGGGGTGATTACATAAACAAAAGTAATATAGTACATTTACAAGACTGACACTGTTGACACATTAAAAACACAGCAGTGACTAGGACTTTTTATAATGGAAATTGTAAACTTTGTAGCACACGTACTTGTAAGGCACTATGAGGTTCTCCTGGTACAGAGACTCAAACTTCTGCTCTCTGGTGAGAGATGCCACCGTACGGATGTTCTCTATGGCCTCTGTGGCAATCTGACACACACACACTGGTTAGACTCGAGAGAAGTATAGATAGAACGTATAGATATTCACTGTTGCAAATTTTGGGAGCTATGAAGAGAGTGAATAAGACTGTGTGTGTGAGTGGTTGTGTACCTTGCCAGCCTGTTCTAGCTCTTTCTTGTCTTTGACAGCGTGACCAGAGAGCATCTTCATCTGTATGCCTCCAGCTACAGCCATGACAGGTACCACACACAGGATGAGAAGAGTCAGCTGCCAGCCGTACACAAACGAGATGATCAGACTGGTGCCCAGGTTAGCCACGTTCTGGGCCAGAGTGGCCAAACGCACTCCTGTAGCCTGGAGAGGGAGGGAGGGAGGGTTAGTGTGTGTGTGTGTGTTGTGTGTTCATGTGTGTACTTACTACTTACCCCCTGTACTTGTGCTGCGTCTGTAGCCAGTCTAGTGGTGAGAGCTCCAACACTGTTCTTGTGACTGTCATACCAGCCCAACTCCTACAGGAGAACGAAGAGAGTTACATGTTCAAATTGTCTATAACCTATTTGAGCCTTTATAAACACTCCATAAGCCCTATAACCTATATAAGACTAAATACACAGTCTTACCTTTATTAAACACTCTATAGGCCTAAATAAACACATTTATTAAACACCCTATAAGCCTAAATAAACACATTTATTAAACACTCTATAGGCCTAAATAAACTCTCACCTTTATAAAACACCCTATAAGCCTAAATAAACTGTCTTACCTTTATTAAACACCCTATAAGCCTAAATAAACTGTCTCACCTTTATAAAACACCCTATAAGCCTAAATAAACTGTCTTGCCTGTCTCATCATGGCTTTAAAGGCCATCAGTCTCAGCTTCATGGTCAGAATCTCCCCGGCCTTCCCAAAACAGAATCCCTGGAGAGAAGAAAACCATATATCACAGTCATAGTAAGTAAAACTTCAAGATGCTGTCGATCAATAGAAATACATAAGGGACCACTGACCTGCTGTAGGATAGATACAAACCTAAGCCCCTCCCACATTCTGTCACTCATTCGTCATATTATTTAGCATTAGGTGAGGTGTGTGCGTACCTGCAGAAACATGGTTATGAAGGAGACGACTCCAATGAGGGCGAACATGATAGAGTAGAACGAGGAGCGTTGTCTAACTAGTTCCTGGTCTTGCTCTGCAAACACCTGAAACATGACAACAACACAAACATGATCATCTGAGGTGATGCTATTTGATAGAATATGACTAATTCAACTTACAGTAACGACTTGGGTGAAGATGAATAAACTGAAATAAATGAGTAAACATAGAATGATGATATCTGGTATTAACTGATATTTAACATACAGCGATGATTTTAGAGAAGATGACAGCGAAGAAAGGCTGCATGCCCCCGTTGATAGTGGCACAGATCACACCAACCACCATATAGGGCCACTCAGGAAGGTTCAGCTTCAACACCTTCAGAAACGACACAGGAGGAATCTCCTCATCCTGGGATGAGAGAGAGAGAGATAGAGAAGACAGAGAGAGAGAGGAAGGAGAGAGAAAGAGAGAGATAGAGAAAGAAAGGAAGGAGAGAGTGAAGACAGAGAGCAAGAAGAACGAGAGAGAAAGAGAGAAAGGAAGGAGAGAGAAGACAGAGAGAGAAAATAGAGAAAGGAAGGAGAGAGAAAGAGAGGGAGAAGAAAGAGAGAGAAAAGAAGGAGAGAGATCATCAGAAACATTCCAAATGGTACACCAATTATGTCCCACAGTGTGTCCACCACTGATCCTGGATTAAAATGAGAATATCCATTCCAGTTAGTACCTCTAGCTCCATAGCCTTACCTTTTCTTCCACCTCTGTCTTGTCCTTGTCTCCTTTCTCTGAGCCGATGAAGGATGATCCCTTGGTAGATTTCCTGCTGATGAGGGTGGTCTCTGAGAACGGCGTCACTGATGGACTCTTCTCCTCCAGAACCTGCTCCTCCACAGCCTCCTCGCCCTCCTCAGGACTCTTAAACGTCTGGAAGAACACAACAGAATAGAATATAATAATAATAGAATAGAGTCAAATGTGTGTATTTGTTTGTTATGTGGCGTGTGTGTGACACTGTTTTGATAACGCTGTTACCTAAATGGTGACATAGATGCAAGATGTGTGAAGAGGGTGTGAGGAGGGGGTGGGTGTGTGTGTGTGTGTGTGTGTTACCTGCATGGTGACCAGTGTGTGGTAGACTCCTTCTTTTTCCATCAGTTGGCTGTGTGTTCCCAGCTCTACGATCTCTCCCTTCTGGAAGCCTGCGATGACATCAGCATTACGGATAGTAGACAGACGATGGGCCACCACGATGGTAGTACGACCCTGTCTCACCTGGTGGGGGTGGGTGTGAGGGAGGGAGGGGGGGAGGGAGGGGGGAGGGAGGGAGGGAGGGAGGGAGGGAGGGGGAGGAGGGAGTAGGAGTGAAAGGGAGGGAGGAGGGGGGTATAGCAATGTTTAGTGGATGTTGATAAACTGGTGCAAAGGGTGTCTGTGTGTGTGTGTTCTCTACCTTGTCCAAAGCAGCCTGTACGATGGTCTCACTCTCGGCGTCGAGGGCTGAGGTAGCCTCATCCAACAAGAGGATCTTGGGGTTGCGTACGAGAGCGCGTGCGATAGCGATCCTCTGTTTCTGTCCTCCACTCATCTGGGTTCCTCTGTCTCCCACTAGAGTCTCAAACTTCTGCTCAACAGAAACAATATTATCAATATACTGTAATCAATCATTATCTAGAATTAATTATAGTACTACCACTACGACAGACAGACAGACAGAGACAGACAGACAGAGACAGACAGACAAACAGACAGACAGAGTAACATACATCAGGTAGTGTCATGATGAAGTCGTAGGCGTTGGCCTCCCTAGCAGCCTGTTCTATCTCCTGATGTGTGACGTCAGGTCGTCCGTAGCGGATGTTCTCAGCGATGGTGGTAGCAAACAGGATGGGCTCCTGACTGACAACGCCAATCATCTCTCTCAGGAAGCGCACGTTCAGGGAGCGCACGTCATGACCATCTACAAACACCTACAGAACACAGAGGGTTCTGTTACAAAACAGATACTGTGTGTGTGTGTGTGTGTGTGTGTGTGTTCCATGATACTCACTGATCCATCTTGTGGATCATAGAACCGCTGCAGCAGCTGAACGGTGGTGCTCTTCCCACAGCCACTACTGCCTACCAGAGCTATGGTCTGGCCACTACGCACGCTCAGAGACATTCCATTCAACACCTACAAAGAGACACACACAGAAACACACCGTTTAACATCTACAAACATCTACTGGACATCAACACACACGCACACGTAAAGAAGGCAGCACATACTTTGACGTTGGGCCGTGAGGGGTAGGTGAAATGGATGTTGTTAAACTCTATGTTTCCTTTGATGACATCAGGCTTGTAGCCGTGGTCTGAGTAGCTGTTGATGTGGGGTTTCTGAACAGACAAACAACAACAGCAGTGAGACTTAGAACATAAACATGTAGGTGTGAACATTCAAGCAGGTCACCAACTAATACTATTACTGGACACATTTTTATTTAACCAGGTAGGCTAGTTGAGAACACCTTTATTTAACCAGGTAGGCTAGTTGAGAACACCTTTATTTAACCAGGTAGGCTAGTTGAGAACCCCTTTATTTAACCAGGTAGGCTAGTTGAGAACACCTTTATTTAACCAGGTAGGCTAGTTGAGAACCCCTTTATTTAACCAGGTAGGCTAGTTGAGAACCCCTTTATTTAACCAGGTAGGCTAGTTGAGAACAAGTTCTCATTTACAAATGCGACCTGGCCAAGATAAAGCATAGCAGTGTGAACAGACAACAACACAGAGTTACACATGGAGTAAACAGTAAACAAGTCAATAACATAGTAGGAAAAAAAAGAATCTATATACATTGTGTGCAAAAGGCATGAGGAGGTAGGCAATAAATAGGCCATAGGAGTGAATAATTACAATTTAGCAGATTAACACTGGAGTGATAAATGATCAGATGGTCATGTGCAGATAGAGATACTGGTGTGCAAAAGAACAGCAAAGTAAATAAATAAAAACAATATGGGGATGAGGTAGGTAAATTGGGTGGGCTATTTACAGCTGCAGCGATCGGTTAGCTGCTCAGATAGCAGATGTTTAAAGTTGGTGAGGGAGATAATAGTCTCCAACTTCAGCGATTTTTGCAATTCGTTCCAGTCGCAGGCAGCAGAGAACTTGAAGGAAAGGCGGCCAAATGAGGTGTTGGCTTTAGGGATGACCAGTGAGATACACCTGCTGGAGCGCGTGCTACGGGTGGGTGTTGCCATCGTGACCAGTGAACTGAGATAAGGCGGAGCTTTAGCTAGCATGGACTTGTAGATGACCCGGAGCCAGTGGGTCTGGCGACGAATATGTAGCGAGGGCCAGCCGACTAGAGCATACAGGTCGCAGTGGTGGGTGGTATAAGGTGCTTTAGTAACAAAACGGATGGCACTGTGATAAACTGCATCCAGTTTGCTGAGTAGGGTATTGGAAGCTATTTTGTAGATGACATCGCCGAAGTCGAGGATCGGTAGGATAGTCCGTTTTACTAGGGTAAGTTTGGCGGCGTGAGTGAAGGAGGCTTTGTTGCGAAATAGAAAGCCGACTCTAGATTTGATTTTAGATTGGAGATGTTTGATATGAGTCTGGAAGGAGAGTTTACAGTCTAGCCAGACACCTAGGTACTTATAGATGTCCACATATTCTAGGTCGGAACCATCCAGGGTGGTGATGCTAGTCGGGCGTGCGGGTGCAGGCAGCGAACGGTTGAAAAGCATGCATTTGGTTTTACTAGCGTTTAAGAGCAGTTGGAGGCCACGGAAGGAGTGTTGTATGGCATTGAAGCTTGTTTGGAGGTTAGATAGCACAGTGTCCAAGGAAGGGCCAGAAGTATACAGAATGGTGTCGTCTGCGTAGAGGTGGATCAGGGAATCGCCCGCAGCAAGAGCAACATCATTGATATATACAGAGAAAAGAGTCGGCCCGAGAATTGAACCCTGTGGCACCCCCATAGAGACTGCCAGAGGACCGGACAACATGCCCTCCGATTTGACACACTGAACTCGCGGCAGCTTTCCAATCCTTGGGGATCTCAGATAATATGAAAGAGAGGTTGAACAGGCTGGTAATAAGGTTTGCCACAATGGCGGCGGATAGTTTCAGAAATAGAGGGTCCAGATTGTCAAGCCCAGCTGATTTGTACGGGTCCAGGTTTTGCAGCTCTTTCAGAACATCTGAAAACAACATACATTATACCATAAAATACTACAGGCCTATTGTACTGCCGGTAACTATTTTTCAACCAATATGGTGCGTGAGAAGAGTATCCTGGTTTATACAGCAGCATAAACATCCCCTTCTGAAGACTCCCTGTATTCCTGACTGCTCAGTGGGGAAAGATGTGTTATTCTACTGTGTGTTAAGCACTCTACAGAGTCCCAACAGTTTCCCCATTCACACCATAGACATTATATAAGTAGACAGTAATTCCAGCTGGAATTCAAGGCCCCATTCAGAGCAGCCCGCAGCTAAAATGGTGGGCCGAATCAGAAAGGCTTGATTCTGGTGGGAGTGTGGTGATTGGTGATTGGGGACTGTGCCTCCTGCTCTCTACGCCCCTCCCACCACCCTCCTTCTTTCCATCAGACCTCCCTCCCTCTATGAGTCCCCCGTCTCTCTCTCCCCCCTCCCTCTATGAGTCCCCTGCCTCTCTCTCCATGAGTCCCCCACCTCTCTCCCCTCCCTCTATGAGTCCCCTGCCTCTCTCTCCCCTCTCTCTATGAGTGCCCCACCTCTCTCCCCTCCCTCTATGAGTCCCCTGCCGCTCTCTCCCCTCTCTCTATGAGTCCCCTGCCGCTCTCTCCCCTCTCTCTATGAGTCCCCACCTCTCTCTCCCCTCTCTCGATGAGTCCCCCGCCTCTCTCTCCCCTCTCTCGATGAGTCCCCCGCCTCTCTCTCCCCTCTCTCGATGAGTCCCCCACCTCTCTCTCTCGATGAGTCCCCCGCCTCTCTCCCCCCTCTCTCTATGAGTCCCCCACTTCTCTCTCCCCTCTCTCGATGAGTCCCCCACTTCTCTCTCCCCTCTCAGAGGGACAATAGGAGAAAGAGTGTTAGCCAGAGGGCAGGTTTATCTACGTGTTAGTTTAGCCCTGTTTATTTACACAAGTTTTTGTGTTACAGAGCATGAACAGTACGTGTGTGTGCCTGTCTGTTACAGTGTGTGTGTATGTTTGTGTGTCTGTACCAGGGAGTGTGTGTGTGTGTGTCTCTCTCTCGCTCTTTCAGATCTTACAATATGTAAGTTCCCCTGGGTACCTCACCCTTCCACAGTTTCCCCTTGTTTTTGTCTTTGGTGTGTGTGTGTGTGTGTATTTGTTTGTGTGTGTGAGTGTGTGTGTGTATGATTGGGGGGAGAGTTCAAAGAATGTAACTTTGATTTCTCTTGATAGTAAAAAGTTAGTTTTGCAACCCAACATTTTGATGGTCAGGATATTCATATTCAACCACGCTCCCCAGTGTGTATATACTGTATGTAAGCATGGTAAGAGCAGCTCTGTCTGTCTGACTGTGCGTTGTAAACTCAAGTCATCGTGAAACATTAACAATCGTGAACCATTCACAAATGCACAGTGAACTAAGAACAGTCCATTCTGCTATAACCACAGTGATGCTTTTTGTGTTAACCCTGATCAGCCCAGAGTGTGTGTGTGTGTGTGTGTGTGTGTGTGTGGAGAGGGTGTGTGTGTGTGTGTGTGTGAAGAGTGTGTGTGTGTGAGGAGAGGGTGTGTGTGTGTGTGTGTGTGTGTGTGTGTGTGTGGAGAGGGTGTGTGTGTGTGTGTGTGTGTGTGTGTGTGTGTGAGGAGAGGGTGTGTGTGTGTGTGTGTGTGTGTGTGTGAGGAGAGGGAGTGTGTGTGTGAGAGGGTGTGTGTGTGTGTGTGTGTGTGTGTGTGAGAGAGGAGAGGGTGTGTGTGTGTGTGTGTGAGGAGAGGGTGTGTGTGTGTGTGAGGTGAGAGTGTGTGAGGTGTGTGTGTGTGTGTGTGAGTAGAGGGTGTGTGTGTGTGTGTGTGAGTAGAGGGTGTGTGTGTGTGTGTGTGTGAGTAGAGAGTGTGTGTGTGTGTGTGTGAGTAGAGAGTGTGTGTGTGTGTGTGTGTGTGTGCGCGAGTAGAGGGTGTGTGTGTGTGTGTGAGAGGAGAGGGTGTGTGTGTGTGTGTGTGTGTGTGTGTGTGTCTCACATTGTCGATGATGTTGTAGACTTTGTGTGCCGCTCCCCGGGCACTGGCGAAGGCCTGGACATTAGGAGAAGTCTGTCCCATGGCAAACGCCCCGATCAACACTGTGAAGAACACCTACAGGACACAAATAAACATCTCTGTGTGTGTGTGTGTGTGTGTGTGTGTGTGTGTGTGTGTGTGTGTGTGTGTGTGTGTGTGTGTGTGTGTGTGTGTGTGTGTACTCACGGTGAGGACAGTTCCAATGGTGTATTCTCCAGATAGGATGAGTGTGCTGCCGTACCAGAAGGACAGAGCGTAGGACAGATAGATCATCAGGAAGGTGAAGCCCATGGCGATGTTAGCAGAGATGGCTTTACGGATCCCCATGTTCTTAGCATCCTCCAGGTTTTTCTCGTACCTGTGGTACAAAACAACACACACACACACAGAAACGCACAGGGATTGAAAGAGGGAGAAAAAAACAGAGGGAATGAGAGAGCGAGAGAGAGAGAGAGAGACAGAGACATAGGGAATGAGAGAGAGAGAGAGAGAGAGAGAGAGAGAGAGACAGATGGTATACATATACAAACACACCACACTAATCCAATTGTCCTCCTCACTGATGGTTTTATACAGAGTGGTGTGGACTGGTCTATCCACTTATAGAACAATAATAACAACTACTAACTGCTCAGGCTAATGGTCTTCACAGCAGCAACAAGTCCTTTAGGAACATTATCCTGGTGACCCGTCTGTTGCCTTAGTTACCGCTCCTTTAACGTTAGCAAAATGTCTCCATTCTACCCCGCTCTCTCTCTCACACACACCTGGTTATCTCCTTCTGTTGTCCACCGAAAGCGAAGACTGTTCTGACAGAAGAGATCACCTCCTCAGCCACGGCTCCAGCTTTAGCATAGGCACTCTGCTCCAGGGATGTGAAGGACGTCAGTACCTAGAGACACACAATGGAGAAAGACAGTCAAGAGAGGTGTGTGTGTGTGTGTGTGTGTGTGTGTGTGTGTGTGTGTGTGTGGCCCACCTTGCTGAATATAAAAGCAGAGAAGCCCAGCACAGGGCTGACAGCCAGGATGACAAGGGTGAGCTTCCATCCTTTGCTGAAGCCGATGATGAAGGAAGCAATGAAGGTGGTGAAGGACTGGATCAACATGCCCACCTTGTCACCTATTCCCTCGTTGATCTTATAGATGTCACTGTGGAGGGGAGGAAATACCGAATAAAACACATACACTCACACACACACACACACACATACACTCACACACACATACACACACTCACACACACACATACACACACACATACACACACACACACTCACATACACGCAAACACACGTACATACACACACACACATTCACACACACATAGATACACACACATACACACACTCCACATATTTGATTGAACAGGGCTGTTTAAACCCTGAAGCTACATCCAGATGGTATCAATGTAAAACACCTTCCCCTATAAACGCCAATCCATTCCTATAGGTATCTCCTCACTCTGTTAGGCGGGTGTTGAGTTCTCCCGTCTCGTTGACGTCGAACCAACCGATCTCCTGCTGCATGATGCAGTGGAAGAAGAGCTTCCTGAGGCGTTTGACCTGCCTGCCTGCCGCCAGGGTCCAGAAGGCCACCTGCATGTAGGCTGCTACCAACACCACCGCACCCATTATAGAGTAGTAGATAGCATGGCTGGAATACAGACATACGGCTGGTCAACACACACACATCCAGACATACAAAACCTTAATGATGGTTTGTAGATAATTGGGGCACAGGGGTACATGTTATGGAATGATGACTTTGTAAACATGACGGTGACACATGACTGTTCGTGTGTTTACATTACGCAGGTTAATCTATACATATGAATCTATACAAAATGCCATCCATTATGGAGTAAATAGCAAGGATACTGAGGCACAAAGGCAGAGAGGTAAAGGTGATCCCTTGAATATACCATTTAACATTACAATGTATTGTATAGGGAAGTAGCTCCTTATCTGGGGCCGGATCTTTCAATTCTGAGGCTCTGTATCTGTTCACATATCTGAAATATGTCAAATCGGTGTGTTTCAACGTTCTGTGGTTCAAAATAAAAGGTCCCACACAATCCTACCCTATGACATCATTCATGTCACGCCTGCTCCCGCTCTCCCTGTCTGGCGCTCATTATGCGCAGCAGCGCTCATTGGACTCACCTGGACTCCTTCCCTTTGTTGATTGTCCTATCAATAACTGTCTGCTTCCCCGTGTGTTCCCTGTGTCTGCATTAATGTTGTTGTGTGTTCTTGTCCAGACGCTGTCCTGTCCTGTTCCATGTTGGTGGTTAAGTAAAAAGCCAGGGTGGAGTGCAGTTGTCCTGCTCCCCGCGTCACCGCTTCATCTCATTGTGTTTACTTTAAATTACATTTTTATATCTTTCATCTTATCTTTTTAACCACAGGACATAAAAACACTGTTTTCACACACAGTGCCTTCGGAAAGTATTCAGACCCCCTGACTTTTTACACATTTTGTTACTTTACAGCCTTATTCTAAAATGGGTTAAAAAAATAAATTTCCTCAGCAATCTACACACAATACCCCATAATGACATCACAATACCCCATAATGACATCACAATACCCCATAATGACATCACAATACCACATAATGACTAAGCTGAAACAGTTTTTTTGAAATTATTGCAAATTTATAAAAAAACTAAAACAGAAATACCTTATTTACATAAGTATTCAGATCCTTTGCTATGCGACTCAAATTAAACTCAGGTGCATCCTGTTTCCATTGATCATCCTTGAGATGTTTCTACAACTTGATTGGAGTCCACTTGTGGTAAATTCAATTGACTGGACATGATTTGGAAAAGCACACACCTGTCTATATAAGGTCCCACAGTTGACAGTGCATGTCAGAGGAAAAACCAAGCCATGAGGTCGAAGGAATTGTCCGTAGAGCTCCGAGACAGGATTTTGTTGAGGCATAGATCTGGGGAAGGGTACCAAAACATTTCTGCAGCATTGAAGGTCCTCAAGAAGTTTGGAACCACCAAGATTCTTCCTAGAGCGGGCCACCTGGCCAAACTGAGCAATCGGGGGAGAAAGGCCTTGGTCAGGGAGGTGGTCACTCTGACAGAGCTCTAGAATTCCTCTGTGGCGATGGAAGAACCTTCCAGAAGGACAACCATCTCTGGGGCACTCCACCAATCAGGCCTTTATGGTAGAGTGGCCAGACGGAAGCCACTCCTCAGTAAAAGGCACATGACAGCCCACTTGCAGTTTGCCAAAAGGCACCTAAAGACTCTCAGACCATGAGAAACAAGATTCTCTGGTCTGCATCACGGCCTTGCATGGCAACTGCTCGGCCTCCGACCGCAAGGCCCTGTAGAGGGTAGTGCGTACGGCCCAGTACATCACCGGGGCCAAGCTTCCTGCCATCCAGGACCTCTTTTATTTCACCTTTATTTAACCAGGTAGGCCAGTTGAGAACAAGTTCTCATTTACAACTGGCCAAGATAAAGCAAAGCAGTGCAACAAAAACAACAACACAGAGTTACACATAAACAAACATACAGTCAATAACACAATATAAAAATATATGTACAGTGTGTGCAAATGTAGAAGATTAGGGAGGTAAGGGAATAAATAGGCCATAGAGGCCTACAATTTAGCATTAACACCAGTGATAAATGTGCAGATGATGTGCAAGTAGAGATACTGGGGTGCAAAAGAGCAAGAAGATAAATAACAATATGGGGATGATAGTGGGTGTGGCAGTTGGGTGTGCTATTTACAGATTGGCTATGTACAGGTACAGTGATCGATCGGTAAGCTGCTCTGAAAGCTGATGCTTAAAGTTAGAGAGGGAGATATAAGTCTCCAGCTTCAGTGATTTTTGCAATTCGTTCCAGTCATTGGCAGCAGAGAACTGGAAGGAAAGGTGGCCAAAGGAAGTGTTGGCTTTGGGGGTGACCAGTGAAATATACCTGCTAGGGCGCCTGCTACGGGTGGGTGTTGCTATGGTGACCAGTGAGCTGAGATAAGGCAGGGACCTAGCATAGACTTGTAGATGACCTGGAGCCAGTGGGTTTGGCGACGAATATGTAGCGAGGGCCAGCCAACGAGAGCATACAGGTCGCAGTGGTGGGTAGTATTTGGGGCTTTGGTGACAAAACTGATGGCTCTGTGATAGACTACATCCAGTTTGCTGAGTAGAGTGTTGGAAGCTATTTTGTAAATGACATCGCCGAAGTCAAGGATCGGTGGGATAGTCAGTTTTACGAGGGTATGTTTGGCAACATGAGTGAAGGAGGTTTTGTTTGTGAAATATGAAGCAGATTCTAGATTTAATTTTGGATTGGAGATGCTTAATATGAGTCTGGAAGGGGAGTTTACAGTCTAACCAGACACCTAGGTATTTGTAGTTGTCCACATATTCTAAGTCAGAACCGTCCAGAGCAGTGATGCTAGTCGGGCGGGTGGGTGCGGGCAGCAATCGGTTGAAGATTATGCATTTAGTTTTAAAAGCAGTTGGAGGCCTCGGAAGGGGTGTTTTATGGCATTTAAGCTTGTTTGAAGGTTTGTTAACACAGTTTCCAAAGAAGGGCCAGATGTATACAGAATGGTATAGTCTGCATAGAGGTGGATCAGAAAATCACCAGCAGCAAGAGCGACATCATTGATGTATACAGAGAAAAGAGTCGGCCCGAGAATTTAACCCTGTGGCACCACCATAGAGACTGCCAGAGGTCCGGACAACAGGCCCTCCGATTTGACACACTGAACTCTATCTGAGAAGTAGTTGGTGAACCAGGTGAGGCAGTCATTTTAGAAAGCAAGTCTGCCGATAAAGAATGCGATGATTGACAGAGTCGAAAGTCTTGGCCAGGTCGAAAGACGGCTGTCTTTTATCGATGGCAGTTATGATATTGTTTAGGACCTTGGGCGTGGCTGAGGTGCACCCATGACCAGCTCGGAAACCAGATTGCATAGTGGAGAAGGTACGGTGGGATTCAAAATGGTCGGTGATCTGTTTGTTAACTTGGCTTTCGAAGATTTTAGAAAGGCAGTGCAGGATGGATATAGGTCTATAACAGTTTGGGTCTAGAGTGTCTCCCCCCTTTGAAGAGGGGGATGACAGTGGCAGCTTTCCAATCTTTGGGGATCTCAGACGATACAAAAGAGAGGTTGAACAGGCTAGTAATAGTGGTTGCTACAATTTCTGTGGATAATTTTAGAAAGAGAGGGTCCAGATTGTCTAGCCCAGCTAATTTGTAGGGATCCAGATTTTGCAGCTCTTTCAGAATATCAGCTCTCTGGATTTGGGGGAAGGAGAAGCAAGGGGGGGCTTGGGCAAGTTTCTGCAGGGGGTGCCGAGCTGTTGGCCAGGGTAGGGGTAGCCAGGTGGAAAGCATAGCCAGCCATGGAAAAATGCTTATTGAAATGAACGATTATTGTAGATTTATCGGTGGTGACAGTGTTTCCTAGCCTCAGAGCAGTGGGCAGCTGGAAGGAGGTGCTCTTATTCTCCATGGACTTTACAGTGTCCCAAAACTTTTCGGAATTAGTGCTACAGGATGCAAATTTCTGTTTGAAAAAGATAGCCTTAGATTTCGTAAGTCCCAGTCTATACCAGGCAGTGTCAGAGGAAGGCCCTAAAAATTGTTAAAGACTCCAGCCACCCCAGTCATAGACTGTTCTCTCTGCTACTGCATGGCAAGCGTTACTGGAGCGCCAAGTCTAGCTCCAAGAGGCTTCTAAAACAGCTTCTACCAACCAAGCCATAAGACTCCTGAACAGCTAATCAGATGGCTACCCAGACTATTTGCATTACCCCCTCCTCTCACTCTACGCTGCTGCTACTGTCTGTTATTATCTATGCATAGTCACTTTAATAACTTTACCTACATGTACATATTCAGCGTATGTGACAAATCAAATGTGATTTGATGTAACCAAGATTGAACTATTTGGCCTGAATGCCAAGCGTCACGTCTGGAGGAAACCTGGCACCATCCCTACAGTAAAGCATGGTGGTGGCAGCATCATGCTGTGGGGATGTTTTTCAGCAGCAGGGACTGGGAGACTAGTCAGGATTGAGGCAAAGATGACGGAGCAAATTACAGAGAGATCCTTGATGAAAACCTGCTCCAGAGAGCTCAGGACCTCAGACTGGGGAGGAGATTCCCCTTCCAACAGGACAATGACTTTAAGCACACAGCCAAGACAACGCAGGAGTGGCTTCGGGACAAGTCTCTGAATGTCCTTGAGTGGCCCAGGCATAGCCCGGACTTGAACCTGATCAAACGTCTCTGGAAAGACCTGAAAATAGCTGTGCAGCAATGCTCCCCATCCAATCTGACAGAGCTTTAGAGGATCTGCAGAGAAGAATTGGAAAAACTCCTCAAGCTTGTAACATCATACCCAAGAAGACTTGAAGCTGTAATCATTTTCAAAGGTGCTTCAACAAAGTACTGAGTAAATGGTCTGAATACTTATGTGAATGTGATATTTCAGTTGAATTTTAATATAAATTAACATTTCAAAGTTTTTTCTTTGTCATTATGGGGTATAGTGTGTAGACTGATGAGGGGGGAAAAAACAATTTAATCAATTTTAGAATAAGCCTGTAACATAACAAAATGTTAAAAAGTCAAGGGGTCTGAATACTTTCCGCATGTAGACACTGGTATGGTGCTGGAGATAATGAATAGGAGGTTGAAAAGTGGTGGAATTGCCCTTTAACTATGCAGTTCACCCTGTCTAGGTTATGAAAATAGATGAAGTCCAAGTTCCCGTGAGATACTGTGAGAATTTGCGGACTCACGGATACGGAGCCTCTGAAATAGATCCGGTCAAAGATCAGGAACTACTCCCTTCTTGGTAAACTGAAATATCATTGAGTCTTAGCCTCACCCCGTCATCTCCTCTCCCAGAGTGGTGTTGGAAACAGGGAATGTGATGTCTAGAGCAGGAAAAGATGTGACAGTTAGACAGTTAAAGGGCAATTCCACCACTTTTCAACCTCATGTTCATTATCTCCAACACCAAACCAGTGTCTACATGTGAAAACAGCCTGTTTCTATGATCTGTGGTTAAAAAGACAAGAAGAAAGGTCCTGAAAAAGTGTCATCTGTGACAAAAAAATGTGACTTTCAAAACCTGCATTGAGTTTCTAGCCAGAGGGTAATTTCTTGCTCCCCGCATCACCTCAAATCTCATATTGTTTGAAAATCACTGTTTTTTAAAAATGTTTTAGCTTTTTATGATGTCATCAGGTATAACTACTTAACTTTATATATTTTTTTAAAGATGTAGAAATGCGTTGTTTTCAGGCACTGGTATTGCGTTGGAGATGAAAATGAGGTTGAAAAGTGGTGGCGTTGTCCTTTAAGAGTGTGTGTGTGTGTGTGTGTGTGTGTATGGTTGTGTGCATGCTTGTGTGTGTGTGGGTGGGTGGGTGTGTGTGTGTGGGTGTGTGTGTGTGTGTTTGTGTATGGTTGCGTGCATGCTTGTGTGTGTGTGTGTGGGTGTGTGTGTAGGGACTGACTCACTGGTGAAATTATTCTGTGTCTGTATGGAGTCTCCTATGAAGCTGTCAGTCATGTCCCCAAAGACGATACACATGAGAGGGAGGACCGTTCCATTAACCATAGCCATGATGGTCCCCAGCACAATCATCAACCTGTCCCAACCATCAGCAAACCTGAACTATAGAGGCATGGGGGAAGAGGAGCGAGAATGAGGGGCAGGGTGGGGATATGAGGAAAGTGAGAGATTGGGAAGGATAGAGAGAAAGGGAGTGAGAAAGGGCAGGGGAGAGGGAAGGGGAGAAAGAATTAAAGGGGGGAAGGATAAGTGGAGAGGACAAAAGGGACAGAGATGGACAGATGAGCAGAGAGAGAAAGAGAACATATGAAGGTAATGAATACTCTGAGTCATTTTGTATGTAGAACTCCAGTATGTTTCTCCAGTGGTAGAGGCTCCTAACCAGAGGAAGTTTAACCAGCTATTCTACTGGCCCAGCAGGGGAACAGAGGAAATTCAATCTTCTGCTATTCTACTGGCCCAGCAGGGAAACAGAGGAAATTCAACCTTCAGCTATTCTACTGGCCCAGCAGGGAAACAGAGGAAATTCAACCTTCAGCTATTCTACAGGCCCAGCAGGGAAACAGAGGAAATTCAACCTTCAGCTATTCTACTGGCCCAGCAGGGAAACAGAGGAAACAGACCACTCCCAACCCCCCCCCCCCCCCCCCCCCCCCTATTTCCACATTCATGTCTGATCTCGGTTCCAACTTTACACACATGCAAGCACGTTGCACGCACACGTTCACATGCAGGCACACAAGTCACATGCACACACCTTCGCACAACCACCAACCCATACACACACACGCGTGCGCGCGCAGACACACACACCAATAATACCTCAGGGCCCTGATAATAAATAGTCTACAGTGTGTAAAGCTGGAGAAGTATGTGACAGTTTACCTCGGCTACTCACCAGAGCTATGGCGCCAATCATCGGCATCTTTGGCTCTTTCTCCCCCTTTTTCTCTTCATCTTTATCCTCTCTAGAAGAGACAGAATATATACAACATCATTTTATAAATCAATTTCATATAATAATCTTTAAACTTTAAAAACGGCAGATAAAGTTATTGAGTTAGTTAACTCAGGAACTAGACCGTAATTCCAATGAAGGAATAATAACACAAATCGATTGTTGACAAAATACAAACACCCAAAGACAACATTCTCAGCATAGCACCTAAATATTTACCCAATGTCTCCGTTTTGCTCAATCTTGACTTTGGCCACAGCTATCTCGTCCTTCTTGCCCATGTCTGGGTCTTATGGCATGTAGGAAACAATACAGACAGGTACAACCGTACAGGTGAGATCGCAAAGACGTGTAACGGTTAGATATTTAAGCGTCCTCAAGAGTCTGGGGAAAGACAAACTTTGACACCTGCAATAAAGCATTTAAGGGGCTAACCCACAGGCTTGAACTCATCATGGGCGTGCGTGCGAATTCATTGTTTAAACGATAACGAACTGGTTGCATGATACTGGTTCATGACATCTTGCCCACATGACTAGAATGAGATTCTATATCTATGGTCTGGACTCAGTAGTGAATTTACACCATCAATATGCCTCAGAAGTCTACTTCATATTTATTAGGCCCACTTTTGAAATAGTTGTGTAGTATAGGCTATAGTCTAGACTTGTCTTGTAGGCTATTAGAAAAAGCAGTTGACATTACAACGTGTACCGGAAGATCCGGTCGAGCGCATTACAAATACATAATGGTTATTAGATAAACTCACCGCTTCTTTCCCGCCAGTTGGTCCACTATCGGTGCTTACCCCCCAGCTCCGGTGCTGTCCTCTCTTTATCTGCCTCTGTTTCGCTCTCACAATAGAGAAACAAGGGAGGCAGCAGCGCTTCTCTTATATCAAAGTTACACGGGGGTGACATCATTTACTGCCGCGTGCCGCCCCTGCTCAAATCACACCTGATGTCCATCAAACGTCTGTCTGTCCTTGACTTCGACGTCAGGAGCTGCTTTAAGGGAGGCGACAATGACCTATAGGGTTATGGCTGAGTGTGTGAATTTGTTATTACGTTAGATACCGAACATGGCCATCTCACGTTGCCGCTATTTGAGAGACAACCACCGCTACTCTAAAAAAGTGATATTATTTTTCTCTCTCACAACATCGTGAACCAACAGTGGGCATCCATATAGCCAATGTCCAATCTCTTATAAAGAATGGAGAGCCTACCAGTTCAGCAAAATGAAGATCTTATTGACTGTTTCATCTATTGACGTGCCTAGAACACAGAGTGAACAATGACTATAAATGATCTAGGACTAGCCTATAGTAAAACTCCCCAGGGGTGCAGTGGGCAAAGGCACTGCATCTCAGTGCAAGAGGCGTCAGTCCCTGGTTCAATTCCAGGCTGTATCACATCTGGCCGTGATTGGGAGTCCCATAGGGCAGTGCACAATTGGCCCAGCATCGTTTTTAAATGACTTGCCTAGTTAAATAAATAAAAAATGTACTAGTTACTATCACACTCCAATGCCCCTTACCTCCACTTGTAATTGTTCAGCTTTAGGCCAAAACAGTTTCTGTTATTAATTACATTGAGAACACACACTGTAAAAAAAAAAAGAAACCCCAACAAATATATTGTTTCAACTAATTAAGTAACTGGTTCCACATACAATTTTTTTGTTTACTCTTTTGGAGCTAAGTGTTACCTGAACAACAACAAAGAATTGTTGGCCCAAACTTAGATCCAACTTGAGAAAACGGTGGCAAAAATTCAGTCAATTAAAAATGATGTGTTTGCTCAACTTGTTCATTCAACTATAAATGAACATTGATGATGTTCTTTTTCCTCCAGTCTGAGTTAGTGCTTTGTCTTGTTCACTCTGTTCTAATGTGTTCTGTCAGCTTGTGTAGCATTGAAAAGGGATAAAGACTCCCACACTGCCATTTACCTCTCTACATTTGTTAATCATTGTCATCATCAGGGATTGGTACAGGGTTCACATACCCACAGACAGACAGTATGGTGGCCAGTGAGTTACTCTTATTGATAAAACCATTAACTTCCCCTCAGAATCTCTCTGGCCTGTCTTGGCCATTGATCAAGCTGGAATGACTGGACATCAGACAAAATATTCAACCACTGAAGGACAATGGAGTAAAAAACTAATTATATCTCAATGACAAGCTAAACCAGAAAACATTTCTCTACTGAGCTTCCAATCTCCATTGTCCTCCAAGACTGTCTGAATATAATGTATGGTTGGACTGGTAGATAATGTCAGTACACAGTGAAGTGACAGTAGACATCTCCCCTCGTGTTGGACTGGTAGATAATGTGAAGTGAAGTGAAGTGACAGTAGACACCTCCCCTCGTGTTGGACTGGTAGATAATGTGAAGTGAAGTGACAGTAGACACCTCCCCTCGTGTTGGACTGGTAGATAATGTCAGTACACAGTGAAGTGACAGTAGACATCTCCCCTCGTGTTGGACTGGTAGATAATGTGAAGTGAAGTGAAGTGACAGTAGACATCTCCCCTCGTGTTGGACTGGTAGATAATGTGAAGTGAAGTGAAGTGACAGTAGACATCTCCCCTCGTGTTGGACTGGTAGATAATGTGAAGTGAAGTGACAGTAGACACCTCCCCTCGTGTTGGACTGGTAGATAATGTGAAGTGAAGTGACAGTAGACATCTCCCCTCGTGTTGGACTGGTAGATAATGTGAAGTGAAGTGACAGTAGACACCTCCCCTCGTGTTGGACTGGTAGATAATGTGAAGTGAAGTGAAGTGACAGTAGACATCTCCCCTCGTGTTGGACTGGTAGATAATGTGAAGTGAAGTGAAGTGACAGTAGACATCTCCCCTCGTGTTGGACTGGTAGATAATGTGAAGTGAAGTGAAGTGACAGTAGACATCTCCCCTCGTGTTGGACTGGTAGATAATGTGAAGTGAAGTGACAGTAGACATCTCCCCTCGTGTTGGACTGGTAGATAATGTGATGTGAAGTGAAGTGACAGTAGACATCTCCCCTCGTGTTGGACTGGTAGATAATGTGAAGTGAAGTGACAGTAGACATCTCCCCTCGTGTTGGACTGGTAGATAATGTGAAGTGAAGTGACAGTAGACATCTCCCCTCGTGTTGGACTGGTAGATAATGTGAAGTGAAGTGACAGTAGACACCTCCCCTCGTGTTGGGCTGGCTGAAAGGGCAAAAAGGAACAGGTGTGTGTTATTGTCCCTGAGTATGTGCATGTCAAAGACCAATTCAGATAACACATGACTGTTATACAACATTCAATAAACACACACCAGTGTGTGGGCTAAAGGTACAGTTAGTCAGGAGCTTCTCTACGCACGCACACACACACACACGCACACACACACGCATGCGCACGCACGCACACACACACGCACACGCACACACACACGCACACACACACACACACACGTACACGCACACACACACGCACACACACACACGGCTTATATGCTCAGCGATCATAATATGCTCTCCATCTATGTCTCTTTTTCCTATCACTTATTTGTTTTATTGTTGATGCTATGCAGCACATGTTTACCATTAGTATCCACCTGTAGGCCTATCCAGAGGTTTTAGTCTCTTGGGTTATTTATGCCATATAATCAACTACCACTGTGTTCTCACGTTGAATCATGAAGTGTCACTCATTGACAATATCCCAATAAAAAAGGGGGAGTCATACTGTGACATCACTTCTTGGGTTTTCGTCACACTTTGACTCAGTAGAAGTGGATGACATACAGTGATGTCACCGGTTAATGAAGGATTGACCTAAAAACAACTGGAGTAATATGAGATAAAAGGTTTTAAGACAAAAAGCACGTTAGGATAGGTTAACTTCCTTGATGTTAATGTCTTACTATAGGATGAATATACGAAGTATCCAGGTTTGTTCAGTCAATCTACAGACAGATCGAGGTTGTGTCTCACAAAAGTAGGTTAAGAATCCGTTACTAGTCAGTCAGATAAGGTCCCTCCTCCCTATCAAAACGTCAGACACCAATTCATCCCAAAGACAATATACCATTTTTCTTCCTTTTTATCTCTGAATGGTTGGGAAAGGGCTCAACGCATGTCACAGATCAAATCTACACCTGTTGCATTCGGCCCATGTGACAAAAAACATGTGATTGGATTTGAATAATCTTCTATATCTATGAATCATTCACTGAAGCTCTTTCAGCTGTTATTGTGGTACTTCAATAGGTTCAGATTTGCCCCTTTACTTACTTTCTGAGAATCAGGAAGAGAGATCTGCTCTTTTTCTCTTGTTCTGATGTCAACCACAGAACTAGTGACTACACAGACAGGAGGTCAGAGATAGAAGCTGAGGTATGGAGCGCAAGTCTGTATTCCAGTCTTCAGGGTTCTTCTCATGCTCAAACCAGTTTCAACCAGTTCTGAGGGACAGGGGAAGAAGAACAGGGTCAGAGATTCTGATTGGTAAAGACTGTTTAACCTTTATTCAATCAGAAAATACCCTTGAGGTTGAAAATCTCTTTTGCAAGAGCAACCCACAGTGTGAGAAAAAATGGCAAAACTAGCCAGCAAGTGTTTTCAAAAGTTTGTAGAATTTTTTTTTACATAATATATGTATGTACAGTGGGGCAAAAAAGTATTTAGTCAGCCACCAATTGTGCAAGTTTTCCCACTTAAAAAGATGAGATAGGTCTGTAATTTTCATCATAGGTACACTTCAACTATGACAGACAAAATGAGAAAAAAAATCCAGAAAATGACATTGTAGGATTTTTAATGAATTTATTTGCAAATTATGGTGGAAAATAAGTATTTGGTCACCTACAAACAAGCAAGACTTCTGGCTCTCACAGACCTGTAACTTCTTCTTTAAGAGGCTCCTCTGTCCTCCACGCTGGGACCAAAGTAACAAAGCCTACCATCAGTATCACACTACGCCGCCAGGGACTCAAATCCTGCAGTGCCAGACGTGTCCCCCTGCTTAAGCCAGTACATGTCCAGGCCCGTCTGAAGTTTGCTAGAGAGCATTTGGATGATCCAGAAGAAGATTGGGAGAATGTCATATGGTCAGATGAAACCAAAATAGAACTTTTTGGTAAAAACTCAACACGTCGTGTTTGGAGGACAAAGAATGCTAAGTTGCATCCAAAGAACACCATACCTACTGTGAAGCATGGGGGTGGAAACATCATGCTTTGGGGCTGTTTTTCTGCAAACGGACCAGGACGACTGATCCGTGTAAAGGAAAGAATGAATGGGGCCATGTATCGTGAGATTTTGAGTGAAAACCTCCTTCCATCAGCAAGGGCATTGAAGATGAAACGTGGCTGGATCTTTCAGCATGACAATGATCCCAAACACACGGGCAACGAAGGAGTGGCTTCGTAAGAAGCATTTCAAGGTCCTGGAGTGGCCTAGCCAGTCTCCAGATCTCAACCCCATAGAAAATCTTTGGAGGGAGTTGAAAGTCCGTGTTGCCCAGCAACAGCCCCAAAACATCACTGCTCCAGAGGAGATCTGCATGGAGGAATGGGCCAAAATACCAGCAACAGTGTGTGAAAACCTTGTGAAGACTTAGAGAAAAAGTTTGACCTCTGTCTTTGCCAACAAAGGGTATATAACAAAGAGATAAGCTTTTGTTATTGACCAAATACTTATTTTCCACCATAATTTGCAAATAAATTAATAAAAAATCCTACATTGTGATTTTCTGGATTTTTTTCTCATTTTGTCTGTCATAGTTGAAGTGTACCTATGATGAAAATTACAGGCCTCTCTCATCTTTTTAAGTGGGAGAACCTGCACAATTGGTGGCTGACTAAATACTTTTTTGCCCCACTGTATATGTATGTATTTTCTTTTGGGGGGATTTTAGTTTTTGGTCAAAAAATGACTAAAATCACCAGGAATTCAGCACAAAATGTGTTTGATTTAGGTCATCTGTTCACCTCATATTCCCATGAATAAAAATAGACATATGTGATTGTGTCTCAATGTAATCAAGGTATGAAATGATTGTTATTTCCCAATACAATGGTATGAAATGATTGTTATTTTCAAATACAATCTAATTTTGGTCGTAGTTGTGGACAATTTGCAGTGTACAAATGATTATAATTATGTTCCAGCCCCCTGACCATCCACTCCAACAAAGATCAGGCCGCGGCTGAATCTAGTTGGCTACCCCTGCAGTAGGGGCGGACACCTCTCGTTTAGTTAGAAAATAGTTTAACCCCTGAGATGAGGCATCTTGTTTCCTCAGAGAAAAAAGTGAAAACACAAAACACATCAAAACAGTTTTGATTGGTCTGTCTCAGTAGAGTTTTGATTGGTCTGTTTCAGTAGAGTTTTGATTGGTCTGTGTCTCAGTAGAGTTTTGATTGATCTGTTTCAGTAGTTTTGATTGGTTTGTCTCATTAGAGTTTTGATCGGTCTGTCTCAGTAGAGTTGTTGTCTTGGGGTAGATAATTAGTTCATTGCATTTCATCAGTAGCCCAAAAACACTTTTTTCGATATCCATGAATCCCCTTAAAACTGGGGTGTCAAACTCATTCCATGGAGGGACTAGCGTCTGCTGCCTTTTCCTTTCAATTAACACCTAGACAACCAGGTGAGGGGAGTTCTTTGCTAATTAGTGACTTTAATCAAGTTCAAAGGAGTGAAAACCCACAGACACTCAGCCTCCATGGAATGAGTTCGACACATGTGCCTTAAACTCACCAAATGCCTCTGTGAATCTCCTCTGCTATAAACACCATACTGACTATTCCCACTGAGCGTGTGTCAGATCAGTGTCCAAGGCACTTCAGGAAAGGGGAGGAAGGATTCAGGTATTGGAACAGCTGCAGCTCACTCCATGGCCACTGGAGGTCCCCATCTACCTGAAAACTGACATTCCTAACATTTCTATTTTTACACACCAGATAGGTGTGGTTTTACTGGGTCAGCAATAGTAGTACAGCACCCTTCGGGGAAATTAGGGTTAAGTGCCTTCCTCAAGGGCAGAGCAACAGATTTCACCTTGTCAGCTCAGGTAGTTGAACCAGCAACCTTTTAGTTACTGGCCCACCACTCTAACCACCACCTGCCACCCTATCATATCATATCATAACAGAGAACACAGTTCAAACACGTTCAATGTGGCCTGTGGCCTGATTAAATTAACATAAAAAACCTTGCTTTGCTTTCTGTTTATTGTTGCAGCACCATTTCAGCTAGTCAAATTACTGTACATGTAAATAGCTTATATTTGGCGAATACAGATTATTCTCATTCGGAACATCATCAATATACACTGCTCAAAAAAATAAAGGGAACACTTAAACAACACAATGTTACTCCAAGTCAATCAAACTTCTGTGAAATCAAACCGTCCACTTAGGAAGCAACACTGATTGACAATACATTTCACATGCTGTTGTGCAAATGGAATAGACAACAGGTGGAAATTATAGGCAATTAGCAAGACACTCCCAATAAAGGAGTAGTTCTGCAGGTGGCAACCACAGACCACTTCTCAGTTCCTATGCTTCCTGGCTGATGTTTTGGTCACTTTCGCAAATAGCGCTAGTAGCAGAGATCCAGATTCAGCACCATGGATAGCGGCCATCGGAACCACCCACGATCTGACATTTGAGAACCACAAGACTGGACAGCGGCTGATACCTCCTGGTGATCCTGTTGGAGTCATGTCCAACCTGGTCACCAGGAAGGATCAGCCAGTCATGAAAAATAAAATGTACTACTTCAATATGGAGATATCCTCAATGGCGCTGCCCATGCTGCCACAGACACTATAATGGCACTGATACAAAGATGAGTCCTGAATCTATCTCTATGATTATTCTTCAAGTGATTCTCCCAGCTGCCATTGACGTTGCTCCAGCTTCAGCCAGCCACTGTCCACAGTCTTGAAGTTGGAACTCCCACCAAGTTGACAACATTAAAATGGCCCTCAATGGCGCTGCCCATGCTGATATAGCCTTTTGGCTACTAGAGTCCTCTTTCATTCTCTATGAAATAATAGGCAACTGGGCCTGTACAGGAAGTAGCCAAAACCTAAACGAACTCTCTTGTTTCAGCTAGCCTGGGTGTCTATTTCTACTCTCTTGTGAACTCTAAATGCCATAACTCCTTATTGAATTGGCATGCCAAGTGTTGGCTTAACAATGACAGCACTGGAGTTGACATGAGCACAAACCAATCTGGTACCAGGGTATGTTTGGTGTGAAATATTTTCATTAAACCTTTTAGATGGGTGCAGATGTATGAGAGAATAAAGTACTTTTTTATACTATTGGGATGCACACATAGAAAGTCTCTTCGTCTCCCAAGACCATCGAGGTTACCATCGGTAGCCTAATTCGCTCTAAACAGGAATTTAAACCGCTCAGACTTCCCAGCACTTGGTTTGGGCGTTTTAGCACAACCCCGTGACTGTTTCTCTCCCAAATTACTGGGTGATTTCTGTTCATCCATATCCCTCTTGCCCTATATGTTGACTTTCAACAAACGAGCGAGCGTGCTGGAGTGACGCGGATAGAGCCCGCGGGCGGTGGCGTACACTGTTGAACCCAACCTGCTGATTTAAAAGAAACAGGGACAGCAAATACTGGGCACATACACTGGGGAGATACGACTAACTATGGCGAGGATGGCGTCACGTAGCCTGGGGCTGCATGTAGCTCACAAACAGGACGCTGCCAGAAGCGGAGCTGTGGAGAGGAGGAATCTACTGACTGTCTGCAGGTAAAAGAATGCTCGGCTTGATTGTGTTAATTTACTAATTGGTGAGATGATTAATGACCACATTCTCACGCGACTGGTGATTGTGTGTGGATGCTGTTGAAGACGGTAGGGTAATTGGTGATATAGGTTATATTTCTAAATGGCGCACATAACCGACCAGCGGTTGTCTTGCTTCAGTGGCATTGCGTTTACATTACAGTATTGATGGTGTTATATCGACATGAACTGTAGCCTATAACGCCGCACTACATCATTAGGGTTCTCTAATGGTCACACATACACACCCGCCGCCGCCTATGAGCCTTAATCATTTATGGAATCACAGTTACCTTCATTAATTAGGTGCCCAACTCAATACCGGTATTGTCTATAGATTTCACATGAACGAAGGTAATTCAGCACACAGCTATGAATTGGCACGGAACTGTGTGATGACTCAATTTATTAATCTGAAGTCTCATGCTCTTCGAACAGTATAAATAATAATAGTTTGGTGGGTGCTTATTTGTCCTATTTCACATGTACAAGTGTGTATTATACGAAAGTGTGTGTGTGTTTTAGATGTCGTTCTCTGTGGATAACATCATGCTGTTGAACGCCCTATCAAGTATAGCTCCATCAGACCCAGCCGTATGCCCCCTGTGGTTCTAGTGAAGAGAGAGATTTGGTAGATGAGATATATGCTACATAATCCCACTCAATCAGTAGCCACATGAGCCCCTTTTTTCTGCTCCCACACATGACTACTGGTGCATCACCATTAAAGATCACTGCTATCAGAAAGGAGTGGGCATTGTATTATCTGTCCCCTCTGTCCCCAGGGCTGCGGTTTATTTTCATGGCGAGGTGGTGTATCTCATCTCCAAGCCATGGTTGGTGACAGGTGAGGAAACCACAACCGAAGATTTATCAGGCTATGTTTTCCCATTTCTGGGGTGGCTTTTCACAACCTGTGTCAGAGTATTCTCCAGGAATGTCACTTTTCTAAATCATTTCATGTGCAGTTCTTGTGATATTAGTTAGTTGGTTTGGTGAACTATGCTCACGTGGTGAGTAACCTTGCCTGATTCCCGAAGACTCATGTTAGCTCACTAAGCTAATGCCTAGGCTTTCTCAGTGTGCTAAGTCGAGTGCTTGGGACTATAAGGTTCTACTTGCATTTTGTCCAGACTGAGTTATTGACAGCCCTGTTCTGTTCAATGTTCTCTACATATACAGTAGTCTAAATACACAAATTCATGTTGCAATTCAAGTGTAACAGAATACAAGATAAAAATCGCTGACACCTTTCAAACCAATGAGGGGTTGGAACTTTAAAGCAAATTATCTAGAACCTTATAGTCCCAAGCTCTCAAACTCTTAGTTGATGTATGCAGAGCACTTGGGTTCAATATACGTTAGTTTATAGTGAGCAACTGCTCTAAACTTAATAATCGCTTTGGGTCATCAGGACCGACTCTGCCTAAACCAATGATCGGAATAATGAAAATATAAATCCTGTGGAATGAGTTCAGATCCAATCAAACACTGCTGCAGAACATTAATAGATAGTTTATTGGTTTCATTGATTTAATATGCAGACAAGGCTGTGAAGTTCCTCTGTGTCCTCATCACTAAGGAATTATCATTGTCCACAGACACCAATACAGTCGTGCATCACCACTTGGTGTGGCAACTGCTTGACGTCCAACCGGAAGGCGCTAGGTTAGTGTGTAAGGCCCAGTTCATCCCTGGGGCTGGGCTCCCTGCCCTCTAGACCCTCTATACCAGGCAGTGTCTGCGGAAGGCCTTAAAAATGGTCAGACTCCAGCCACCCAAGTCATAGACTGTTCTCTCTGCTAACGCATGGCAAGTGGTACCAACAGAACCCTGAACAGCTGCTAACTCAAAGCCACAAGACCACTAAATAGTTGGTCTGGGTAGCTATTGGTAAACTATTTAACTATCTGCATTGACCCTTTTTGCACTAACTATGCTGCTGCTACTGTTATTTATCCTGTTGCCTAGTTACTTTACTCCTACCTATATCTACATATGGAACTCCATTACCTCGTACCCCTGGACATGGATTCAGTACTGCTACCCCGTGTATATCGCCAAGTTATCCTTACTCATTGTGGATTTATTCCACGTGTTATCTTTTTCCAAAAAAATTCTCTCTGCATTGTTAAGGGCCCGTCAGTAAGCATTTCACTGTTAGTTTACACCTGTTGTTTACAAAGCATGTGACAATTATTTTTGAATGTCATCTACCATGCTCTGGGAACTGTCATTTCTAATCACTGATGGGATGGGGGGAGATGTATAAGGACAACCGTAACCGTTTTAGGTCTGAACTTGTTGATCAGGATTCAGTGGTACACAGGGTAGACGAGCACTCATTTAAGTTCTCCTGAGACCTCTGAGCACCTGTGTCTACATGCCATCAGATCTATGTGTGCCTAAATGCCTTCTTAGAAGTGGAGTAGTAGGCCACTAAAAGCTTCTGGTCTGCCTTCGGTGGCCTTTCTCAATAGCAAGGCAATGCTCACTGAGTCTACATAGTCAAAGCTTTGCTTAAGTTTGGGTCGGTCACAGTGGTCAGGTATTCTGCCACTGTGTACTCTCTGTTTAGGGCCAAATAGCATTCTAGTTTGGTCTGTTTTTTTTGGTTAATTACTTGACACATTGGAAATAATTATCTTTTTGTTTTCTCGTGATTTGGTTGGTTCTAATTGTGTTGCTGTCATGGGGCTCTGTGGGCTCTGTTTGTGAACAGAGCCCCAGGACCAGCTTGCTTAGGGGACTCTTCTCCAGGTTAATCTCTGTAGGTGATGGCTTTGTTATGGAAGGTTTGGGAATTGCTTCATTTTAGGTGGTCTCTTTTCTGGATTTTGATAATTAGCTGGTATCGGCCTAGTTCTGCTGTGCATGCATTATTAAGTGTTTTTTTTAATGCTGTACACTGAGGAAATATTTGCAGAGTCTCAATTTGGTGTTTACCCCATTTTGTGAATTCTTGGTTTGTGAGCAGACCAAGACCTCACAACCATAAAGGGCAATTGGTTCAATAACTGATTCAAGTATTTTTAGCCAGATCCTAATTGGTGTGTCGAATTTTGTTCCTTTTGATGGCATAGAAGGCCCTTCTTGCCTTGTCGCTCAGCTCGTTCACAGATTTGTGGAAGTTACCTGTGGCGCTGATCTTTAGGCCAAGGTATGTATCATTTTGTGTGCAAATGGGTGTCTAGATGGAATTGGTATTTGTGGTCCTGGCGACTGGACCTTTTTTGGAACACTTTTTGTCTTACTGAGACTTACTGTCAGGGCCCAGGTCTGACAGAATCTGTGCAGAAGATCTAGGTGGTGCTGTAGGCCCTCCTTAGTTGGTGAGCAGAAGCATCAGATCATCAGCAAACAGTAGACATTTGACTTCATATTCTAGTAGGGTGAGGCTGGGTGCTGCAGACTGTTCTAGTGCCCAATTAATTTATATTAATATACACTGCTCAAAAAAATAAAGGGAACACTAAAATAACACATCCTAGATCTGAATGAATGAAATATTTTTATGAAATACTTTTTTCTGTACATAGTTGAATGTGCTGACAACAAAATCACACAAATTATCAATGGAAATCAAATTGATCAACCCATGGAGGTCTGGATTTGGAGTCACACTCCAAATTAAAGTGGAAAACCACACATGATGTCCCAGATGTGCTCAATTGGATTCGGGTCTGGGGAACGGGCGGGCCAGTCCATAGCATCAATGCCTTCCTCTTGCAGGAACTGCTGACACACTCCAGCCACATGAGGTCTTGCATTAGGAGGATCCCAGGGCCAACCGCACCAGCATTTGGTCTCACAAGGGGTCTGAGGATCTCATCTCGGTACCTAATGGCAGTCAGGCTACCTCTGGCGAGCACATGGAGGGCTGTGTGGCCCCCCAAAGAAATGCCACCCCACACCATGACTGACCCACCGCCAAACCGGTCATGCTGGAGGATGTTGCAGGCAGCAGAACGTTCTCCACAGCGTCTCGACTGTCACGTCTGTCACATGTGCTCAGTGTGAACCTGCTTTCATCTGTGAAGAGCACAGGGCGCCAGTGGCGAATTGGCCAATCTTGGTGTTCTCTGGCAAATGCCAAACGTCCTGCACGTTGTTGGGCTGTAAGCACAACCCCCACCTGTGGAAGTCGGGCCCTCATACCACCCTCATGGAGTCTGTTTCTGACCGTTTGAGCAGACACATGCACATTTGTGGCCTGCTGGAGGTCATTTTGCAGGGTTCTGGCAGTGCTCCTCCTGGTCCTCCTTGCACAAAGGCGGAGGTAGCGGTCCTGCTGTTGGGTTGTTGCCCTCCTACGGCCTCCTCCACGTCTCCTGATGTACCGGCCTGTCTCCTGGTAGCGCCTCCATGCTCTGGACACTAAACTGACAGACACAGCAAACCTTCTTGCCACAGCTCACATTGATGTGCCATCCTGGATGAGCTGCACTACCTGAGCCACTTTTGTGGGTTGTAAACTCATGCTACCACTAGAGTGAAAGCACTGCCAGCATTCAAGAAGCATAGGAACTGAGAAGTGGTCTGGTCAACACCTGCAGAACCACTCCTTTATTGGGGGTGTCTTGCTAATTGCCTATAATTTCCACCTGTTGTCTATTCCATTTGCACAACAGCATGTGAAATTTATTGTCAATCAGTGTTGCTTCCTAAGTGGACAGTTTGATTTCACAGAAGTGTGATTGACTTGGAGTTACATTGTGTTGTTTAAGTGTTCCCTTTATTTTTTTGCGTGTGTGTCTGTGTGTGTGTGTGTGTGTGTGTGTGTGTGTGTGTATATATATATATATGAGGTTGACCAATTATGATTTTTCCATGCCGATATTTATTTATTTATTTATTTATTTATTTATTTATTTATTTATTTATTTATTTGTAATGACAATTACAACAATACTGAATGAACACTTATTTTAACTTAATATACTGTAATACATCAATAAAATAAATGTAGCCTCAAGTAAATAATGAAACATGTTCAATTTGGTTTAAATAATGCAAAAACAAAGTGTTAGAAGTAAAAGTGCAATATGTGCCATGTACATTTTTTTTTTTAAAAGCTAACGTTTAAGTGCCTTGCTCAGAACATGAGAACATAGGAAAGCTGGTGGTTCCTTTTAACATGAGTCTTCAATATTCCCAGGTAAGAAGTTTTAGGTTGTAGTTATTATAGGACTATTTCCCTCTATACCATTTGTATTTCTTTGACTATTGGATGTTCTTATATGCACTTTAGTTTTGCCAGTGTAACAGTATAGCTTCCGTCCCTCTCCTCGCTCCTCCCTGGGCACCAGCAACACAACGACAATTAGCACATGCTAACTAGCTAGCCATTTCACTTCGGTTACATGAGTTCTCTCGGGAGTTGATAGGCTTGAAGTCATAAACAGCGCAATGCTTGACGCACAACGAAGAGCTGCTGGCAAAACGCACGAAAGTGCTGTTTGAATGAATGTTTACATGTCTGCTTCTGCCTACCACCGCTCAGTCAGATACTTAGATACTTGTATGCTCAGTCAGATTATATGCAATGCAGGACACGCTAGATAATATCTATTAATATCATCAACCATGTGTAGTTAACTAGTGATTATGATTGATTTTTTTATAAGATAAGTTTAATGCTAGCTAGCAACTTACCTTGGCTTACTGCATTCTCGTAACAGGCAGTCTCCTTGTGGAGTGCAACGAGAGAGGCAGGTCGTTATTGCGTTGGACTTGTTAACTAGAAGGTTGCAAGATTGCCACCTTGTCAGCTCGGGGGATCAAATCTGTCGTTCTGCCCCTGAATAAGGCAGTTAACCCACTGTTCCTAGGCCGTCATTGAAAATAAGAATTTGTTCTTAACTGACTTCCTAGTTAAATAAAGGTATAAACAAAAAAAAAAACGGCAAATCGGCGCCCAAAAATACCGATTTCCGATTGTTATGAAAACTTGAATTCGGCCCTAATTTTACATACACTATGTTGACTGTGCCTTTAAACAGCTTGGAAAATTCCAGAATATCATGTCATGGCTATAGAAACTTCTGATAGACTTCAATTAGTCAATTGGAGGTGTACCTGTGGATGTATTTCAAGGCCTACCTTCAAACTCAGTGCATCTTTGCTTGACATCATGAGGAAATCAGCCAAGACCTCAGAAAAAGAATTGTAGACTTCCACAAGTCTGGTTCATCCTTGGGAGCAGTTTCCAAATACCTGGAGGTACCACGTGTACTATTGTTTGTACAGATGAACAAGTATAAACGCCATGGGACCACGCAGCCGTTGTACCGCTCATGATGGAGACGTGTTCTGTCTTCTAGAGATGAATGTACTTTGGTGCGAAAAGTGCAAATCAATCCCAAAACAACAACAAATGACCTTGTGAAGATGCTGGAGGAAGCAGGTACAGAAGTATCTACAGTGGCCTCCACAATTACTGGCAATGCACAAACAATACTTAAAAAAATATAAACAATATAATTATAGAGAAACTCAAAATACCAACATGTGAGAAATACTGTACTTTATTAATGTTTCAATGGAACCAACCAAAATCATAATTATTTAATACAAAATAAATGTAACCAAAATCAAGGTTTCATCATTTTTGGCACTCATTTAGTACTTAGTGCAACCACCTCTGGCAAGGATAACAGTATGGAGTCTTTTCCTGTAATGTTTGACAAGGTTAAGGAACACATTTGAAGGGATTTTGGACCATTCCTCTATGCAGATTCTTCATATTATTGGGTTTGCACTTATCAACTGCTCTCTTCCACTCAGCCCACAGGTTTTCGATTGGATTGAGGTCGACTGAGATGGCCATGGCAGAACATTGATTTTGTTGTCACAGAACCATTTCTGTGTGGATCTTGAGGTATGTTTCGGGTCATTGTCTTGTTGGAAAGTCCACCTACGGCCCAAGTCCCAACCTTCTGGCAGAGGCAACCAGATTGCCAGCCAAAATTGCCTGATACTTCGTGGAATTCATCATGCCATCAATCTTAACCAGTGCCACTAGACCTCTGGAATTAAAACCGCCCCAAAACATCACTGACCCCTTCCATATTTCACCGTGGGTATGAGGTGCCTCTCCTTGTATGCATCTCTGTTTCGACGTCAAACGGTGCCGATGCTGTATCTGACCAAAACGTTCCATTTTGGTCTCATCTGACCAGAGCACCTTCTTCCAGTCATAATTTAAATTACTTTTGGCAAACTTCAAGCTTCTGTGTCTTGGGGTCAGAAAGGGCTTTCTTCTGGCAACCCTTCCAAAGAGCCTGTGGTTGTGGAGGTGGCTTCTGATGGTGCTTTTTCTTCTGATGGTGCTTTTTGAAACCTGGTGACCCCAAGACGCCACCAAGGCCTGCAATTCTTTCACAGTGATTCTTGGGGATTTTATTGCTTCTTTTATCATCCTCAAATGCATTTGCGTCCTCGACCTGTGAGCTTTTCAACTGTGCCATATCTTTTGAATTTAAGAATTGCCCTGACAGTGCTCAGTGGTATATTCAATAGTTTGTGGATCTTGTAGCCATTACCAGATACATGAAGGTCTACAACCATTTGTCTCTTTTGAACTGCCAGTTCTTTTGTCTTCATGGTGTTGAATGACAGCGGGATATTGCATGTGTTACCTCATTTTTATACCCTAGGGAAACAGGAAGTGATGTAATGGCTCAATATAGCTCCTTAAGACTTAGATAAACTTAAATAAGTGGAATTTAATTTGGTTTAATTTTTGGTAGATGTTATTTTCAATCTTTAAGGGTGCCATTAATTGTGAAACCTTGATTTGGAGGACATTGATTTTTCATTGAAACATTAATAAAGTACAGTATTTCTCACATGTTGGTATTTTGAGTATCTCTAATTATATTGTTTATATTTAAGAATTGTTGGTGCGTTACCAGTCAGGGGTGCCAGTCATTTTGGAGCCCACTGTATATCCACAGTAAAATGAGACCTATATCGATACAACCTGAAAGGCCGCTCCGCAAGGAAGAAGCCACTGCTTCCAAACTGCCATTAAAAAAGCCAGACTACAGTTTGCAACTGCACATGGGGACGTATTTTTTGGAGAAATGTCCTCTGGTCTGACTGTTTGGCCATCATGACCATCGTTATGTTTGGAGGTTAAAAGGGGAGGCTTGCAAGCCGACGAACACCATCTCAACTGAAGCACGGGGGCAGCTTCATGTTGTGGGGGTGCTTTGCTGCTGGAGGGACTTGTGCACTTAACAAAATAGATGGCATCATGAGGCAGGAAAACTCTGGATATATTGAAGCAACATCTCAAGACATCAGTCAGGAAGTTAAAGCTTGGTCACAAATGGGTCTTCCAAATGGACAATGACCCCAAGCATACTTCCAAAGATGTGGCAAAATTGCTTAAGGACAACAAAGTCAAGGTATTGGAGTGGCCATCACAAAGCCCTGACCTCAATCCTATGGAAAATGTGTGGGTAGAACTGAAAAAGCGTGTGCGAGCAAGGAGGCCCACAAACCTGACTCGGATACACCAGCTATGTCAGGAGGAATGGGCCAAATTTCACCCAACTTATTGTGGGAAACTTGTGGAAGGCTACCCACGTTTGACCCAAGTTAAATAATTTAAAGGCAATGCTACCAAATACTAATTGGGTGTATGTAAACTTCTGACCCAACTGGGAATGTGATGAAAGAAATAAAAGCTGAAATAAATCATTCTCTCTACTATTATTCTGACATTTCACATTCTTAAAATAAAGTGATGATCCTAAGTCAGGGAATTTTTACTCTGATTTAAATGTCAGGAATTGTGAAAACGAGTTTAAATGTATTTGGCTACGGTGTATGTAAACTTCCGACTTCAACTGTATATATCTGTGAGACTCGGTTAAGGTCAGTGATAAAGTAGTCTAGGGATAAGCTATAGCTGCACCTAACGTAGGAGTCCCCTTGAAGCCTACCATTGACTATGTACATACCATACCCAGCGTGCAACAAAGCTGCAGGAATTGTGACCTGTTTTTGTTGTGCCTAGGGGGGTATATGGGGGAGGGAATTATATATTTTATTTAACTAAGCAAGTCAGTTAAGAACAAATTCTTATTTACAATGACGGCCAAACTCGGATGACGCTGGACCTAGTTGTGTGCTGCCCTATGGGGCTCCCAATCACGGATCCAAACCAGGTACTGCAGTGACACCTCTTGCACTGACATGCAGTGTCTTAGACCTCTGCGCCACTCGGGAATGCTGTCACCTCCAGGTAGATGTTTGTCCCCCTGTGTTGCTGAGGTGTCCGGTTCTGGCATTTAGATCGCCACAGACTAGTACATGTCCCTATCCCTGGAAATGATAGATTTCCCCCTGCGGGATGTCGAAGCTGTCTTCATTAAAGTATGGGGATTCTAGTGGGGGAATTTGGTATGTCTTCCTGTGTATGTAATGGAACAAACTGAAACCTTATTGCCTGTCCTGTTTAGATAAAGCTTTGTCTGCCCAGTCACCCCACTGCCACTTAACCTGCTACTGTGTGTCTGCAGTACAAGCCCCACCACACAGAGATGACTGTTACATCTTTGTCTGACCAACATGGAAATGAGGCCATTTAAGACTACTGAGATGCATCCCTGTATTCCAGAATCCACACAGTCATTTCCTGTGTTTGCTTCATTGCATTAAATCTCCTCGGTGCTTAATAACCTAGACACTAGTTAGAGTATCTCTGGTCAGGAGCCCTATCATTGTTGTCATGCCCCACAATCTGACCTCTGGGCAATCTACCTATATGCTTATGACAGTGATTTAAAAAAATATATTTTTTGGTATATTGTCAACGCTCCACTGATAGTGTGCAGTAGAGATTGGGTTTCCTAAAGCCTATAAATCTGTTCAGTCAGAAGATCTCCTCTCCCTAGAGTCACATTTAACAGCATGTCAGAGAGAAACGCACTGATCCGGTTGGAAATCAGTGCAGACTCAGTTAAGTGTGTGTACAGGTTTTCAGTGAAGACGTTGATTGACCGCTCCTGTTTAGACACGATAGACGACTCCTCTCCAGAGTTCACCAACTTCGTCTCCATCCTGGAACAGATTCTCAGTCACAGACTCAAAGGTAGAGTAACACACCATTACATGCTTAAAGCCCTTCTCATCTGGACCACTGCTGGGTTTTGGAGTCAATATGCCACCTATAAATGTAGCTCGCTCGCTTGCTCTCGCTCCTCCCAGGTCAGACTACGTGGTTTGGTTATGAGACTCATCGTAGTTTCTGGGATTATGTAAAAGCAGCCTGCAGTAAAGTCTCTCCCAGCTGCATCCACAGCATTGAGAGCATGGAGAATGTCCGCTCCTCCAGAGCTAAGGTGTGTGTGTCTGCACGAGAGAGAGGTTGCTGGTTACGCTGGAAAGCCTTGAGCCATGGACCTTAATGATAACATCAATATTCCCACAGATCTAAAACACACAACTCTCAGCCTTTTCTGATGAAATTACACACAGAACAAAAGACAGCTTTGTTCAGAAGCTTTAAACAATGAATACTGTAGTGTTGTCCAAGAGAACGCCACAGCTCCGGCACACACGCACACACGCACACACGTACGCACCCATGCATGCACACTTGCGTGCAGGTGCACAAACTCAATCAGCTGACTGTTGCTAAGTAGGAAGGGCAGCATGTATTTGTATGATAATGATGTCTGTTTTAAAGAGCTACTATGCAGGTCTGATGTATAATGGAAACTTAAGGACTGTGTGTGTCCACAGGGTCGGGCGTGGATCAGGCTGGTGCTGATGGAGAAGAGGCTGTCTGAGTACATCTCCTCCGCCCTGAGGGACTTCAAAACCACCAGGTCTTTCTCTCTGGCACACACACACACACAATGGCAATACAAAACACCAGACTGAGTTGAGTGTTGGTTTTAGGTGTTCTGAGGATGGAGCTAGTGTGTGTGTTCTATGTTGTGTAGGAAATGGTATGAGGATGGGGCCATCATGCTAGGTGAGGAGGCGGGGCTGCTAGCAGATACACTCATCGGTCTCAACACCATTGACTTCAGGTACTCGTATATTATTTATAGTGTTGCTGAGTCATAGCTCAGGTTATACAGTAAAGGTCTCAATTAAAGTGTGTTTTCCTCTGGTGGTTAGCTTCTGTCTGAAAGGGGAGGGGCTGAATGGAAGCTGCCCAGCGGTGATTGACTATATGCCTTATCTGAAGTCGTTTCAGAGGTATGTGGGAGTCAATCTTTTAGTCCTTTACCTGCTATTATGTACCCCCCCCCCCCTCCTGTATGTGCCCTATAAATTGAACTCCTACCCCCTCTGTAGTACCCTCTGAAGTGTGCCCTTTCCCCCTGTGTAGAGAGAACAGCATCAGCAGTGACGAGGAGGAGTTGAGGACCCTGGGGAGCAGCGGCAGCGAGAACATCACCCCTGAAAAGATGGCCGCCAGCACTGCGGAGGCCATCTTAACCGAGCAGAGCAGCTGGGTCTGCAGGTGTAAACGACTAGAGCAGAAATACCGCATGGCACTGGAACAGAAGGTAACGTCCCAGTGTGTGTATTGTATGTGTGTGTTGCAGAACACTGTATTGCACTATAGAATGCAGGTGTATTTGTGCATGAGACACTGAGACTGAGGTGTCTGTGGAATAATTGGAAAGTTAGAAATCAAAATGTCAGGCTAACTCAGTGCTCTGAGGAAATGTGCTCTCTTGAGGAAATGGAAACGCACACAGCTTGATATCATTCATTCCATCCTCACCAGAGAACAAATCTATAGTGCCTCCTTTACCAAAACAAAAATCTTCCCTTGTTTATCTGTTTTGCTACTGCAAAAAATGTAATAATGCAACAACTCACGCGTGTGTGTGTGTGTGCGCGCCAGTGTTATCTGGAAGAGATGGTTCATCTGAGAGAGGCCCAGCTGTCTCAAGTGATTCCTCAGAACAAAGCTCTTCAGCAGAGACTAACAGACACACACCTCTCACACACACTGGAGAAGGAACAACTAGAATACATCGTGCTGGAGCTCCAGGACCAACTGTGAGTTTGTGTATCTGTGAGTGGGTGGAATGACCAGCTGTGAGTGTGACATTTTAACCACAGCGAGAGGGCCAGGGAATGCAGGAGTAGTGCACACAGCTATGTCTTACTATACTTGTAAGGACTTCTTGGGGACCAACAACCTTAACTCCTAAACCTAACCACTAACCCTAATTCTAACCTTAACCCTAAAGACTAAAATGGTTATTTTCACAAGTGAGGACCTGCAAAATGTCCCCACTTTTCCGAGGACTTATACTTAGAGGTATAGGAAAGTGTGTGTGTGTGTGTGTGTGTGTGACACAAGGTTATTTGAAGTTCAGTTCGTTTTCTGATCCACTTGTCCTTTTAATTTAGTTTATTTTATGAAGAAAAATATATATATATATTTTTTTGTTTTAGTGTTAGGGACAGAATGCCACTATGGGCCAGTAATACATAAGGTGATGGGTCAGGTCATAGGTTAACCTCTACGTGATCGGTGTGTATAATGCCATGTTAATACCATGTTATTGTTTGAGGAGAGTGCCCAATTATGAACTTGAAAATGTGTAAATAAACCAAATAGGCACATTTGGGCAGTCTTGAACAGATATGCAATGGTTCATTGGAACTGTCTAAAACGTTGCACATGCACTGCTGCCATCTAGTGGCCAAAATCTAAATTGCGCCTGGGCTGGAATAATACATTATGGTCTTTCTCTTGCCTTTCAGAGATGGTTAAAAAAAAACATGTTTTTTTTTCTTTGTATTATCTTTTACCAGATGTGTGTTTATTCTCCTACATAATTTTCACATTTCCACAAACTTCAAAGTGTTTCCTTTCAAATGGTTTCAAGAATATGCATATCCTTGCTACAGGCAGATTTGGGTATGTCATTTTGGGTGAAAATTGGGGGGGGGGGGGGGGGGGGAAAGGATCTGATCCTTATGAGGTTTTTAAGTTAGGTTTAAAAGTAGACTCGGTAAGATGATGTAGATGCCCCCGTGTACACAGTAGTATTGGAGCGTGAGGCTTAACTTCTCTGTTTTGGTCCCATAGCTACCATGTTGCATCGTGCAAATCTCAGAGCGGACCACTTTTGTCAAGCCTTTCAAAATGTGTTGCATTGTGGGAGAAAAATGGTCTGACTTGCACCTACATGTCAACTGCTTGAACATTACAAAAATGTGATCAAAGGTTGTTGACTGCAAGTTTCTGCTCTTCACCAACTTAATTCTGCAACCATCGCCTGTATTGTGGGAAGCTCTATTGCCAACCAATCATCAGGGTTGTTTTGTTTGACCCACGCGAACGTGACCAAAGACATGACTGAAACGGGAACCATATAAATAAATGTGCTCTGAGCCTCTCTCTCACTAATTGATAGGATTTCAGTTTGAGTGTGATTTGGGAAATAGATGTTTATTTAGACATTATAAAGAAAACATTTTCTAAACGATGGCAACACTGCCATGTTGATCTGAGCCTTGCTGTTGGAAAACCACAACTTTGGGCTGTCACAGATGCATCTCCCCTGACTTCACTCCTCCACTTTTGCCTGCAGTCGGATGCTTTCGGCCTTACCACTGAAACGCCCCCAATATCTGCGGTGCTGCTCATGGCGCCGTCATCTTGCTGAATCTACCTTTAAATATGAATGTGGCCTGCCAGATTCAGAAGCTTGATAATTATATTTTATTTGAGTTCATTTTGGAGTCAAAGATAATAGTTTGAGTATAGTTTTAGTTTTTCAAAACAGATTTGTTCGTTTTATTTCAGTTTATAGTTTTTTCATAATTTGTTTGTTTACTGTATAACCTTGGTGTGATGACTTGGCCTGGGTGAATCATCAGAGGAGATGGTGTGATCAATTTCACCTCTTCCTTTCCACCTTCTGATCAATATTTTAATCTGGGTTGTGAGGATTTCCTTAGCTTTCCAAATGCTGGTGTTGAAACTGCAGTCATCTCTCAAACCAACAATCAGTCAGAGGTATGGATTTACAGACACAACATAGGGAGGTAAAGGTAGAGAGAAGGTGAGGAGAGATTACAGAGAGACTGGGGTACATAGCATATTTTGGGACAGAATGTTCCAGGAACACAATAGGAGTAGCTAGTGTCTTGACAGTATAGGTTTGTGTGCGTGTATATTTCATCCTGCTGAAGGATGGCGCTGAAGAACCATGACTTGAGGTCCAGACAAGAACTGACTGCACATCTGACCAATCAGTGGCCTTCACACGGTGCCATGGATACCAATGCTGTTGCCTTGGATACCATGCTGTACAGGAATAGGGTGGGGCAGTGGGAGGAGTATGTAAACAGGGATAAATTCCTATTCCACAACTTCCTCACTTACACGCCATATATTTATATACTGTACCTGTGAGAAGTTCTGTGAAAAAAAAATATGAATTTTAACATTCCAAATGGTTATTCCAATGTAGCCACAACACTACTTAGATGCATCCAGAGAGTCCACTCTAATGTCTCTGTGTTCTACAGGAAGAATTTCCAGAGTCTAGAGCAGCTGTCCCAGACCTCTCTGGAGCCCTCACACACACTCAACCTGGACACTAGACCAGCCAGCTCACACTGGCACCACCATGGTGTGTGTGTGCATTTCTGTGCTCTCCCCCACTACCAATAAATAATAATAATTTTCTGCATGTGTTAACCCCCTCTTCTGCTCCCCAGGGAAGGAAGACACCCCCTCTCTGATAGGTCTGTGTGGGTCTCTGCAGTCAGTAGCCAGCAATAAGTCCCTGGCCAGCCTGAAGTCCAGTGAGTGTCTAGCCAGCCCCACCACAGAGATGACCAGTCCTGACCTCACCCCGTCCTAGAACCAGAGACCAAGAGATCCAGCACATGGTTTGGAGAAAGAGAGCCAGATTTGGATCCTGCAATTGGAACTTAGCCTTTTTGAATAACATTCCACCCCATCCCCTCCTAAACCCAGAGATCTAACTTCGTCCCCAGGCTCAATTGATGGATTTACCAGGGATGCAACACAGGTCGTAGAATCATACAACTGTGCATAGAGATTTATTTATTGTGATTTCTATGACTAAATCACATGGAATCTGGATCCAGGAACTCTGAGTTTTAAATAAATATTGAAGGAACTCATGGCTCAAAGCATGGGAGCCGCAGTCAATCATTTGGAATTTACAACCCGGACTGACCCTGGAACCAGCGCTTCAGTAATCAGTCCTTCAATGTAAGCGCAGAGCCGTTGGAAAAAACAGGACTGTATTGACCAGGAGCGACCTCATGTTTATTTATTTGTTTGTTGTATATCTGCACTGATGGGAAAATAACTGCATAGTTGAAAGCCAGTTCCGGGTAGGTATGCTGTAGGTATACTGTTGTCACCTATCTTATGTGTTCAGATCACTGCAGACCAAGGAGAACGTCACTTGACACTATTGGGATGCAGACCTTTTGTGTCACTTAAAGGACTCCTCATGATGTAAACATGCTCAGCATCCCAGAGATTGACAAAACTTGAGGAATTGCTATCTTTAGGATTTATTTAGGGAGGGGAAAAGAGTGAACGTTAGGGTTTGTTTCTCAAGTGTTAAAGCCTGTAGACTAGTGGTTCTGTTCATGCCTCTTCAACTTGCAGGTGTTGTTGTCCTGTTACCCTGGCAACTTAAGTGAGCTCTACTATAGATGGCCATGGTGGGTCTGTCTCAGCGGCCAAAAAATACACCTCAAAGAATGGACATATTTAGGTATTGTATTCCTGCCAGAGGACTGGACTATCCTCATTATTTATAAGTCTTTAGAGTAATCATGTTGGAAGTGCCTTGAAATATCTAGAGGAGAACAGTTGCTTTTATGTCTTCTGTTTCTACGGTCAATCCTCTGGTACCTGACTTGTAGCCATAATCATATTATTGATGGCATTGAATGTATCTCATAAACTATCAAAATGAAGTCGCACACTCCATATATAAACTCCGTCATTTATTGGGTATTTACCAACGTTTCGGCTTCACTGTGCCTTCTTCAGGCAGTGATGGCGACACGTTGGTAAATAGCCAATAAATTACTGTGAGTTTATATATGGAGTGTGCGACTTTATTTGCCATTAGTCAGCACCTCCACACAAACACATTGTTCTGGGTGTGCGCCAGCGCAATTTTTTTACATTTATTTTTAAATTGACTATCTCATCCACAATCCGTTTTGGATTTAACCACACAGTGTTATCTTTATGCGTCATAAAGGGTTTGTGTTCTCAGGAAATGTTTCCTGTCCAACAGGGTTAGGTTGAACCGTTTGGTTAGGTTGAACATGATAGTCTGTATTGGGGTTGCATGTTCTGTCTGACTGCGTTGAGATTTATTTTGATCAGAGGCATGTGGGGAAAGTGTTCAGGGTGTGTTCTGTCTGTCACTCTCTCACACACACACAGTTAATTGTATTGCGATATTGCACATTGATTTTATTACTTTGATTTATTTATTTTCTCCTGCTATTTTGAATAAACTACTGTACTAAACAATATATTTAGTCTTGTTTTTAAAAAATTGTATTCTGTACCTGTGTATGTTTAGTACAGTATGTTCATTCCCTGTGTATACACATGGATCTCCATGTTTTACCCCTACCATACCCCTAGCGTTAGAGCGGGATGTAACGGTTAACTCAGCAGGCCCCGGTCCAAAATAAAGTCCCTGACAGTAACATTAAACTGGTGTTTAATGACCTGTTCTGTCACCATAGGGCTCAAATTAAGCACAGTAAATCACAACTTACTCCAGCAGCTACTGAGGAGTAGGAGGAATCTCCAGCCCAGCAACACAGATATTTAAATCCCTGCTCACTAAACAAGACTGATACAAACAGCTGAGAACTAGACTAATATTTTATTTTTAGAAAATGGCTTATAGAGTCCCCCCCACTCTCTCCTTAAGGAGCTGTACTGTCTCACATATCAGTTTACATGGCAATGCACATTTTACTGGCTTCACACACACAGATCTCCCAGATCTTTGTGTATCTGTTCTGTAAGATAGTTTGAGTCCTGTGTCTTCTAACTACAACTGCGAAACTATTCATCAACACTGTGGTAAGAAAGCTGCTGACTAAACCAGGGTGAGTTTTCACATTGAAAGTAACCTCACTCCAAATGCCATTAGGGAGTGACAAAATGGCCTCCCAGGCATCTGTCCCAGAGAAAGATCTCTCCTGTCCTGTGCGCTCACAAACCCTCAAGGAACCTGTTGTCCTGTGCGCTCTGAAACCCTCAAGGAACCTGTTGTCCTGTGCGCTCTGAAACCCTCAAGGAACCTGTTGTCCTGTGCGCTCTGAAACCCTCACGGAACCTGTTCTCCTGTCCTGTGGCCATAGCTGCTGTATAGCCTGTCTGGAGTCATACTGGAAACAGATGGAATCATGGGAATGTCCAGTGTGCAGCATAAAATGCTATAAGGATTCGATGGATCTTGCTCTGAAGAACCTGTGTATGCCGGGTGAGAGTTTCAGTTAAAAAACATGTCTACACAGCAAGCTACTCACACTGTTCTGTTTGGAGCATGAAGAGCCGATCTGTTCGGTGTGTGAGGGTTCAAGTAAACAAACACATGACTGTATCCCAGTAGATGAGGCAGCTCTGGATCGCAAGGTACGATACAAAATATCAACTAACATACACAGTACATTCACTATAACAGGATCATTCTCTCCTAGCAAATGTCTAGTGTAGAAGAGGTCCTTATCATATTCAGCTACCCTGTCGTACTTGTACAGCCTTGATGTTCTCTTTTGAAAAGCAACATTTTTCTAAGGCCTTGTTTTGTTTAGATTGATCAGAATGTGATCTCATAAATCCATCCAATTTTGTGTGCAATCATTAAAATCACACGTAAATGCACAGCAGCTGGAGGGATTTAAAGAAGTTAAGCTCTGCTGTTTCTTCAAAGCTTTGTTTAAGTAATGTTACAATGCAATATGCATATGAAAGTGTATCAGAATGATTTTTTTTTTTTCCCCCTAAATGGACATAAATATTACCCAGAAATTACGTAATTGGACAAACACCTTCCCACAACTATGAGCAAAAGCCTTAAAATAAGGATTGTGTGGTTTCATGAGTCTAGAAGTTGATTGTTATATCATGTGTATATGAACTCAAGCCAACATTTTTTAATTTTACCCCTTTTTCTCCCCAATTTCGTGGTATCCAATTGTTTAGTAGCTTGGGAGAGACAAAGGTTGAAAGTCATGCGTCCTCTGATACAACCCAACCAAACCGCACTGCTTCTTAACACAGTGCGCATCCAATGTGTTGGAGGAAACACCGTGCACCTGGCAACCTTGGTTAGCGCCCGCCACAGGAGTCGCTGGTGCGCGATGAGGGCGCGAACCCAGAGTCTCTGGTGGCACCAGTGACTAGCCACTGCGCCACTAGCCACTGCGCCACTGCGCCACTAGCCACTGCGCCACTAGCCACTGCACCACTAGCCACCCAAGCCAACATTTTAAGTAAACCATAAGCAACGAACGTTCCATACAGCCTCTTAAACAGTATAATGTTTTGAAAAACCTTTCAGATTGATATGAAATATAGTGTAATGCCTGATGACACACTGTCTCCAGAGCCAGGCCCAGAAGACAGAAAATCAGATTCAGGAGGACTTCGAGAAACTTCACCAGTTTCTACGATATGAAGAGGCAGCCAGGATGGCTGTCCTGAGGGAGGAAGAGGAGGATGAAGATGATTGACGATGAACAGAGCGATAGCAGCCATTTTAGACACAACGAGAGCCATAAAGAAGGACCTGGTATCTGATGACATCTCATTCCTGCAGGTAAGGACCAATATTTCTGTGCTGTCTAGAGGTTATTTGGGATAGATTTATTGATTAACTGATGATTGATTTCAGTGATTACATGTGTGATTGATTTGCTCTTTTGTTGACCTGCAGAACTACAAGGACACGTTAAAAAGGTAAGGCCTGTTTGTCTGCAACACTTCAGGTGAAGGGTGAAGAATCTGGACCCTAAGTGATCGGCCTCTTCTCTCTCTTCCCTGTGGTTCTGAACCCAACCCCACCGTATCACTAACTCTGGGATACTCTTCTAGAGCCCAGTGCACAATCCCAGATCCAGAGCTTGTTTCTGGAGCGCTGATCAATGTGGCAAAACACCTGGGCAACCTGCAGGTCAGAGTTTTGGAGAAGATGCTGAAGTCTGTTCAATACAGTGAGTCTGATTTTATTCTTACCAATGTTCATATCTTCAAACATTTTTAAATTGCATTCAGACAATTTCAGATAAAAAAAATATCACTGATCATCTGGCAATAATGTCCCAGTAAATTAAAACAAACAGTGGATCTCTGGTTTTGAACATGTCTGTTTTTCTCTGTTCAGCGCCTGTGATTCTGGACCCCAACACTGCCCATCCATGTCTCACCCTGTCTGATGATCTGACCAGTATGAGATTCAGTGATGGGATACAGCTGCTTCCTGACAACCCAGAGAGGTTTGATAACTATTGAATGGTCCTGGGCTCTGAGGGCTTTGACTCTGGGACACACAGTTGGGATACAGACGTCGGGGACAATACAGTATGGTTTGTAGGTGTAGTCTATAAGTCTGTCCAGAGGAAGGGATTGGTACAGACTGGACTCTGGCGTGTATGCTATTATAATGATAAATACTGGGCACGTTGTCCAAAAGGGCCACAGACTGTCCTGACACTGGAAAATAAACCCCATCGGATCAGAGTGCAGCTGGACTGGAACAAATCTTTGCTGATCTAATAAAAACAATTGATTCAACAATTCAAATGTCAAAATGTGACTTTTATTCTCTATGTATTTCTGTACAAAGTTGGGAAATGTGTCACTACAGGTGATCATTGTAGAATATATTAAACAATAGAAATATATCATTGCTACATGTTTTGAGAACATGCACAGGTTGTCACAGTTCACAGTCCATGTCTGGCTGACTGGGGATTGAATATGGGATTCTGGAACAGGTGCAAGTTAAGAGTTTCAGGTTTAAACTGGCAGTCTGGCACTGAACAGAACATGTATCCTGAAGGACCTTGGGCCTTCTCTTCCAATAGGGTTGAGAATGAGGTGATAGGGTCATGAATTGAGATCGAGAAAGCGGCAGGGAATGAGAGGGTTCTGCGGGACAGAAACTACTAACCAGAAGTTATCCCGCCTCATCCACAGCTTTGACCCTCATCTCTACTGTCCCCGACTCCACTCTGAGGGTGTCGGGATATGCAAAAAACACATTTCCCCATTTCAGACATGGGTATGATACACACGTGTACATGTGTGAAACAGGACAAATATAAGCATCCATCAAATGATTATTATTACTGTCAGACCCCGGATGGCACAGTACACACAACCCCCATACCTCAATAACTAACATAATGGGATAAAACACTTGTCCAATATGACCCCCCCAGTTTCTGGTTACAGATAAGTCTCTAACACCTACAGGCCAGTGTAATTAAATGCACTTCATAACATGATATTTCACCATGGGTGCACAGGAAAAAGATTATGCAAATCATTTTTAAGTAGTTGTGAAAATGATATTTCAAATACAATCTGTGCACTTTTACTATTTTCTCTTGTCACAATTAGTATGGTGATTAAGAGCAGTATACCTTGATTGAGAAATAAGAAAATATGAATAATATTGATTACCTACAAATATTTGTCTTCAATATTGTTTTCATGTCTGCCAGTATTACCTGCTTTGGAACAGAATCAAGTCCTGGCGTTCTTGGGTCCTAAACGCCAACATTGGCTACTTCCAGCTAGTCACATGACAGATCACACTTTACAGTGAGGGGTGTTGGAGTGTCTAAGCAGCTGGGAGGACACAGGCATGCAAAGTTACATCTGAAAATCTCTAAGGACCCTGGGAAAGGTAGAAGTAGCCAATACCTACTGTTGGCGATGGCGGATTGTGTTCTTGGTATTGTCTATGGTGGTGGTTTGTGTGTGTGTGAGAGGCCCTAGTCAGGTCAGGTGGTGCTGGTCAGCAGCCTCTCCTGGTTGTGCTTGCGGAAGAAGGCTTTCCCAAACTCATAACAGCTGATCATAATGGCACAGGCTGGGGCCACCTTGATCACCCTGGGAAGGAAACCTAGAAGAGAAAAGTAGGAGATGGAGTGAAAGGGTGGAGGTGAGAGAGTGAAAGGGGTGGAGGAGAGGGAGTGAAAGGGGTAGAGAGAGGGGTGGAGGAGAGAGAGTGAAAGGGGTAGAGAGGGGGGTGGAGGAGAGGGAGTGAAAGGGGTAGAGAGGGGGGTGGAGGAGAGGGAGTGAAAGGGGTGGAGGAGAGGGAGTGAAAGGGGTAGAGAGGGGTGGAGGAGAGAGAGTGAAAGGGGTAGAAAGAGGGGTGGAGGAGAGGGAGTGAAAGGGGTGGAGGAGAGGGAGTGAAAGGGGTAGAGAGAGGGGTGGAGGAGAGGGAGTGAAAGGGGTAGAGAGAGGGGTGGAGGAGAGGGAGTGACGGAGCGAGAGAGAGGGGTGGAGGAGAGGGAGTAACGGGGAGAGAGAGGGGTGGAGGAGAGGGATAAGGAGAGAAAGTAGGTCACCAGTTAGGAGACTAACCTGAGGTAACTGTGTGTTTTGGGTGAACTATCCCTGTAGCCTGACCTACCTACAAACAGTCCACCCACTCCGTTCTCAGCCACAATCTTGGTCATCACACTGAGAGTGGAGGAGGAGGCCTTGGACGACACTGCAGAGACATGACAACATAGCTGGGTTAGTAGTACAGGATCACTACACATCAACACATCACTAAAGATCATAAGGATGATTCCATGAATCAGGTGATCAGCCTGGAGTTCTATACCCACAATTCATAGCCTGGAGTTCCCCTATCTCCACCTGCCTCCTGGTCTTCACAACGTCGAAGGGAAGAGTTACTATGGAAGCGATCTGGAGGAAGACATAAACAAGGGTTAGAAATTACACTTATATTTGACAATGCTGCCCTCTAGCAGTATTAGATGGAATAACACCATGTCAGCACAGAAGAAGAGTTACAGAGCTAGAATAACATTAGAAAGGTACAACAAACTATATCAGCTATTCAATGTTCAATATATCTAGGTGCTCTACTAGACAGAACAGTTTGAGTTGAGCTGAGAGGACAGCTAGAATACTCACTGATCCAGACACCGCTCCGGATATGAAGGTGATGGCAAACGTTGGCTCTCTGATATTGTTGTGCTTACACAGCCACGCCTTCCCCTTCTCATAGTTATACCAGTACATGGCTGAGGAGGAAACAGACACAACATGGAACTCCTGTTATCAAACACTAAGAGACAGAGAGAAGGAGAGGGAGAGAGAACAGTGGGCTAGAGAGAAGAGAGAGCGAGAGGGAGAAATAGAGAGTGTTGTATACCTGAGATAGTTATATAGTGAAAGACATTGTGTTGTTTCTACCTGAGAGAGATAGAGATATAGTGATAGACATGGTGTTGTGTCTACCTGAGGAAGATATAGTAATAGACATGGTGTTGTGTCTACCTGAGGAAGATATAGTAATAGACATGGTGTTGTGTCTACCTGAGAGAGATATAGTAATAGACATGGTGTTGTGTCTACCTGAGAGAGATATAGTAATAGATATTGTGTTGTGTCTACCTAAGGAAGATATAGTAATAGACATGGTGTTGTGTCTACCTGAGAGAGATATAGTAATAGACATTGTGTTGTGTCTACCTGAGAGAGATATAGTAATAGATATTGTGTTGTGTCTACCTGAGAGAGATATAGTGATAGACATGGTGTTGTGTCTACCTGAGAGAGATATAGTAATAGATATTGTGTTGTGTCTACCTGAGGAAGATATAGTAATAGATATTGTGTTGTGTCTACCTGAGGAAGATATAGTAATAGACATGGTGTTGTGTCTACCTGAGAGAGATATAGTAATAGACATGGTGTTGTGTCTACCTGAGAGAGATATAGTAATAGACATTGTGTTGTGTCTACCTGAGAGAGATATAGTGATAGACATTGTGTTGTGTCTACCTGAGAGAGATATAGTAATAGACATTGTGTTATTTCTACCTGAGAGAGATATAGTGATAGACATTGTGTTGTTTCTACCTTAGAGAGATATAGTGATAGACATTGTGTTGTTTCTACCTGAGAGAGATATAGTGATAGACATTGTGTTGTTTCTACCTGAGAAGGGCACGTCTCTAAGCAGTGTGGGTCCCCAGCCCCTCCAGAGAGACCGCCAGCCCTCGTTGCGTACTGCAGAGTGGATAACCTCACTCAGCTCCCTGTACGAACTTCTCTGGGACTGCATCTTAGTACGGATCAGCTCCAACGGACTGATCACTGTCACAGAGCCCACTGACTCACAGAGAGACAGAGAAAGAGAGAGAGAGCGATAAAACACTTATAAGCACTACACACAGAAAGAGCAGTTAAGCAGAGCAGTTAAACACATACATTTCTTTCTCACATGAAAAGGAGGCCATAATTATATCATGGCGCTGGAGAAGATGGCTGATGTTTTACGTGCTCCTAACCAACTGTTTTTTTGTTCATTTTTTGTAACATATTTTTCTAATTATTTTGTATATAATGTTCCTGCTACCGTCTCTTAAGACCGAAAATAGCTTCTGAACATCAGAAGAGCGATTACTCACCACCAACTGGCAGGGACTTTTTTTCCTTTAACGAGCCCGACAAGCATGACGTGAAGGACATACTGCTTTCCCGGGAACAGGCCCAAATCCCCGTCATTTGCGTGAAGAGAAGACGGAGAAAAAGAGGGCGAAGGTCGGGCTGCTTTCTGAGAATTTGTAGGCCTTCCTTTCTACTAGCTAACGTGCAATCATTGGAAAATAAAATCGACGACCTACGAGGAAGATTAAACTACCAACGGGACATTAACAACGGTAATATCGTATGCTTCACAGAGTCGTGGCTGAATAACGACATTATCAACATTCAGCTGGCTGGTTATATGCTGTATCGGCAGGATAGAACAGCGGTGTCTGGTAAGACAAGGGGTGACGGACTATGCATATTTGTAAACAACAGCTGGCGCAGAATATCTAAGGAAGTCTCGAGGTTTTGCTCGCCTGAGGTAGAGTATCTCATGATAAGCTGTCGACCACACTATCTACCTAGAGAGTTTATCTGTATTTTTCATAGCCGTCGACATACCACCACAGACCAATGTTGGCACTAAGACCGCACTCAATGAGCTGTATTCCGCCATAAGCAAACAGGAAAACGTTCATCCAGAGGCGGTGCTCCTAGTGGCCGGGGACTTTAAATCCGTTTGACCTAATCTACCAGACGAGCTAAACTACTTCCATGCTCGCTTCGAGGCAAACACTGAAACATGCATAAGAGCACCAGCTGTTCCGGGCGACTCCGCAGCCAATGTGAGCAAGACCTTTTAAACAGGTCAACATTCACAAGGCCAGACGGATTACCAGAACATGTACTGTGAGCATGCGCTGACCAACTGGCAAGTGTCTTCACTGACATTTTCAACCTCTCCCTGTCCGAGTCTGTAATACCAACATGCTTTAAGCAGACCAGCATAGTCCCTGTGCCCAAGGACAGTAAGGTAACCTGCCTAAATGACTACCGACTACCGAGCACTCACATCTGTAGCCATGAAGTGCTTTGAAAGGCTGGTCATGGCTCACATCAACACCATCATGCCGGAAACCCATTCCAATTTGCATACCAGCCTTACAGATCCACAGATGATGCAATCTCTATTGCACTCCACACTGCCCTTTCCCACCTGGACAAAAGGAACACCTTTGCGAGAATGCTATTCATTGACTACAGCTCAGCGTTCAACACCATAGTGCCCTCAAAGCTCATCAATAAGCTAAGGACCCTGGGACTAAACACCTCCCTCTGCAACTGGATCCTGGACTTCCTGACGGGCCGCCCCCAGGTGGTAAAGGTAGGTAACAACACATCCGATACGTTGATCTTCAGCACTCAGGGGTGCGTGCTCAGTCCCCTCCTGTACTCCCTGTTCACTCATGACTGCACGGCCAGGCACGATTCCAACACCATCATTACGTTTACCGATGACACAACAGTGGTAGGCCTGATCACCGACATCGACGAGACAGCCTATAGGGAGGAGGTCAGAGACCTGGCCGTGTGGTGCCAGGACAACAACCTCTCCCTCAACATCTCTCTAAGGAGATGATTGTGGACTTCAGGAAAAGGAGGACCGAGCACACCCCATTCTCATCAACGGGGCTGTAGTGGAGCAGGTTGAGAGCTTCAAGCTCCTTGGTGTCCACATCACCAACAAATTAACATGGTCCAAGCACACCAAGACAGTTGTGAAAAGGGCACGACAAAACCTATTTCCCCTCAGGAGACTTGGCATGGGTCCTCAGATCCTCAAAAGGTTTAACAGCTGCACCATCGACTGGTTGCATCACTGCCTTGTATGGCAACTGTTCGGCCTCCGACCGCAAGGCACTACAGAGGGTAGTGTGTACGGCCCAGTACATCACTAGGGCCAAGCTTCCTGCCATCCAGGACCTCTATACCAGGCGGTGTCAGAGGAAGGCCCTAAAAATTGTCAAAGACTCCAGCCACCCTAGTCACAGACTCTTCTCACGGCTACTGCACGGCAAGCTGTACCAGAGCGCCAAGTCTAGGTCCAAGAGGCTTCTAAACAGCTTCTATCCCCAAGCCATAAGACTCTACTCAAATGGCTACCCATTTTAATGAATTTATTTGTAAATTATGGTGGAAAATAAGTATTTGGTCACCTACAAACAAGCAAGATTTCTGGCTCTCACGGACCTGTAACTTCTTCTTTAAGAGGCTCCTCTATCCTCCACTCGTTACCTGTATTAATGGCACCTGTTTGAACTTGTTATCAGTATAAAAGACACCTGTCCACAACCTCAAACAGTCACACTCCAAACTCCACTATGGCCAAGACCAAAGAGCTATCAAAGGACACCAGAAACAAAATTGTAGACCTGCACCAGGCTGGGAAGACTGAATGTGAAATAGGTAAGCAGCTTGGTTTGAAGAAATCAACTGTGGGAGCAATTATTAGGAAATGGAAGACATACAAGACCACTGATAATCTCCCTCGATCTGGGGCTCCACGCAAGATCTCACCCCGTGGGGTCAAAATTATCACAAGAACGGTGAGCAAAAATCCCAGAACCACACGGGGGACCTAGTGAATGACCTGCAGAGAGCTAGGACCAAAGTAACAAAGCCTACCATCAGTAACACACTACGCCGCCAGGGACTCAAATCCTGCAGTGCCAGACGTGTCCCTCTGCTTAAGCCAGTACATGTCCAGGCCTGTCTGAAGTTTGCTAGAGAGCATTTGGATGATCCAGAAGAAGATTGGGAGAATGTCATATGAAACCAAAATATAACTTTTTGGTAAAAACTCAACTCGTGGTGTTTGGAGGACAAAGAATGCTGAGTTGCACCCAAAGAACACCATACCTACTGTGAAGCATGGGGGTGGAAACATCATGCTTTGGGGCTGTTTTTCTGCAAAGGGACCAGGACGACTGATCTGTGTAAAGGAAAGAATGAATGGGGCCATGTATCGTGAGATTTTGAGTGAAAACCTCCTTCCATCAGCAAGGGCATTGAAGATGAAACGTGGCTGGGTCTTTCAGCATGACAATGATCCCAAACACACCGCCCGGGCAACGAAGGAGTGGCTTCGTAAGAAGCATTTCAAGGTCCTGAGTGGCCTAGCCAGTCTCCAGATCTCAACCCCATAGAAAATCTTTGGAGGGAGTTGAAAGTCCGTGTTGCCCAGCAACAGCCCCAAAACATCACTGCTCTAGAGGAGATCTGCATGGAGGAATGGGCCAAAATACCAGCAACAGTGTGTGAAAACCTGGTGAAGACTTACAGAAAACGTTTGACCTCTGTCATTGCCAACAAAGAGTATATAACAAAGTATTGAGATAAACTTTTGTTATTGACCGAATACTTATTTTCCACCATAATTTGCAAATAAATTCATTAAAAATCCTACAATGTGATTTCCTGGATTTTTTCCTGGCTGACTAAATACTTTTTTGCCCCACTGTATATATATATACACAGTGCCTTGCGAAAGTATTCGGCCCCCTTGAACTTTGCGACCTTTTGCCACATTTCAGGCTTCAAACATAAAGATATAAAACTGTATTTTTTTGTGAAGAATCAACAACAAGTGGGACACAATCATGAAGTGGAACGACACTTATTGGATATTTCAAACTTTTTTAACAAATCAAAAACTGAAAAAATGGGAGTGCAAAATTATTCAGCCCCCTTAAGTTAATACTTTGTAGCGCCACCTTTTGCTGCGATTACAGCTGTAAGTCGCTTGGGGTATGTCTCTATCAGTTTTGCACATCGAGAGACTGACATTTTTTCCCATTCCTCCTTGCAAAACAGCTCGAGCTCAGGTAGGTTGGATGGAGAGCATTTGTGAACAGCAGTTTTCAGTTCTTTCCACAGATTCTCGATTGGATTCAGGTCTGGACTTTGACTTGGCCATTCTAACACCTGGATATGTTTATTTTTGAACCATTCCATTGTAGATTTTGCTTTATGTTTTGGATCATTGTCTTGTTGGAAGACAAATCTCCGTCCCAGTCTCAGGTCTTTTGCAGACTCCATCAGGTTTTCTTCCAGAATGGTCCTGTATTTGGCTCCATCCATCTTCCCATCAATTTTAACCATCTTCCCTGTCCCTGCTGAAGAAAAGCAGGCCCAAACCATGATGCTGCCACCACCATGTTTGACAGTGGGGATGGTGTGTTCAGCTGTGTTGCTTTTACGCCAAACATAACGTTTTGCATTGTTGCCAAAAAGTTCAATTTTGGTTTCATCTGACCAGAGCACCTTCTTCCACATGTTTGGTGTGTCTCCCAGGTGGCTTGTGGCAAACTTTAAACGACACTTTTTATGGATATCTTTAAGAAATTGCTTTCTTCTTGCCACTCTTCCATAAAGGCCAGATTTGTGCAATATACGACTGATTGTTGTCCTATGGACAGAGTCTCCCACCTCAGCTGTAGATCTCTGCAGTTCATCCAGAGTGATCATGGGCCTCTTGGCTGCATCTCTGATCAGTCTTCTCCTTGTATGAGCTGAAAGTTTAGAGGGACGGCCAGGTCTTGGTAGATTTGCAGTGGTCTGATACTCCTTCCATTTCAATATTATCGCTTGCACAGTGCTCCTTGGGATGTTTAAAGCTTGGGAAATCTTTTTGTATCCAAATCCGGCTTTAAACTTCTTCACAACAGTATCTCGGACCTGCCTGGTGTGTTCCTTGTTCTTCATGATGCTCTCTGCGCTTTTAACGGACCTCTGAGACTATCACAGTGCAGGTGCATTTATACGGAGACTTGATTACACACAGGTGGATTGTATTTATCATCATTAGTCATTTAGGTCAACATTGGATCATTCATAGATCCTCACTGAACTTCTGGAGAGAGTTTGCTGCACTGAAAGTAAAGGGGCTGAATAATTTTGCACGCCCAATTTTTCAGTTTTTGATTTGTTAAAAGAGTTTGAAATATCCAATAAATGTCGTTCCACTTCATGATTGTGTCCCACTTGTTGTTGATTCTTCACAAAAAAATACAGTTTTATATCTTTATGTTTGAAGCCTGAAATGTGGCAAAAGGTCGCAAAGTTCAAGGGGGCCGAATACTTATATATATCATTTTTTATTTTATTAAAGTACTTAGTAAGAAGAAGAATATGGCAACTACTGTCTAATAATAACAACATTTAAATAATTATAATGATAATGAAATTTAATTACATTAACAGCATAAAAAGTTGTTGCACAACTCCTAATAGGCTTATAACTGATAAAAACTACTGCTACAACTACAACTAAGTACCTATAATATAGAGTATACATCTAATTCGCTAAGTAAGGTCTTGGTTGTGTTTTGATAGATGACATCACCATAGTCTAGGATAGGAAGCAGCAGTTGGGTTACTAAGGTCTTTCTAGTGGATAGACAAAACCATGTTAAATCACTCTATCACTGTTTATCGCTCTCCAGTATACATCACCACAGTGACCTGTAAGGTCAGAGGTCAGCTCACCTCTGGCGAGGGCGCCTGCTAGTAAAGGCGCCTCCTCAGCGTGTGACCCCATCCTGACCCTCAGGGCAGCACGCAGTTGGTCGTAACACGTGAAGTAGATCACTGTCGCCGGGACCGCCATGATACTGCAAGAAGCATTAACAGAGATGCAAATCTAATGTTTCCTCAAGAACCCTGACTCATTCAAATCAGGCATTACAAACAAGAAACCAACATCAACAGATGAAATATCCATAAACAACAAATAAAATGAATCAGCTTTTACCATATCAGACACAAATCAGATGGGTACAAGCAAGAGGTACAAATAAAATGTTCCCAAATTAATCAACAGCCCATGACTCAGCCGTTACCACACCGCTCAGACACAAATCCATGACTGAGAGATTTAAAATAAAACATTAACAAATCAAATATCGATAAACTCTGAGTCTACAAAATCAGTGTCCATCCGTACTGCTCGATACAAATGAGCAGAACAATGGGAAACAATCGTAAACAACCGAATTATCAATAGACTATGAGTTTGCTGAATCACAGCGGGCCAGCCACTCAAGACACAGCTGACCATAAATCAGTGCTGAAGGCAAGTAAGCAGTGTGAATTAGTAATGAGGCAGAGTAACGGCAGACTTCAGACTCACAGGGTTGGAGGGAGGCCGCTCCATAACGACTTGATACCTTCCCTGCGGCCTATCTTAATAAAGGCATCCTGCAGAGAGAGGGTCAAAGAACCAGAGAAATAACTAATGCATGATACTGATGTACATGTACATTATAAATGCTTAAGGGTTGTACCGAATGTGGATCTCCCGTTCGTCTACCGTTCATTCAGCACACTGTTGATGTCTGACTGCCGACACTTTTGTGCAATTCTACATGTAAAATCGGTTCACACTCGGTTCGCAAACCGAGTGTTCACACTCCTGAACTGGTCAGGAGAAATTTTGGACCATTCCTCTTCACAAAACTGTTTCAGTTCAGCAATATTTTTGGATGTCTGGTCTGAACCGCTCTCTTGAGGTCATGCCACAGCATCTAAATTGGGTTGAGGTCAGGACTCTGACTGGGCCACTTCAGAAGGTGTATTTTCTTCTGTTGAAGCCATTCTGTTGTTGATTTACTTCTGTCTTTTGGGTCATTGTCCTGTTGCATCACCCAACTTCTGTTGAGCTTCAATTGGCAGACAGATAGCCTTACATTCTTCAGCAAAAAGTCATGATAAACTTGGGAATTCATTTTTCCGTCGACGATAGCAAGCTGTCCAGGCCCTGAGGCAGCAAAGCAGCTCCAAACCATGATGCTCCCTTAACCATACTTAACAGATGAGGTTTTGATGTTGGCGTGCTGTGCCTTTTTTTCTCCACACAGTGTTGTGTGTTCCTTCCAAACAACTCAACTTTAGTTTCATCTGTCCACAGAATATTATGCCAGGAGCTCTGTGGAACATCTAGATGCTCTTTTGCAAACTTCAGATGTGGAGCAATGGGTTTTTTGGACAGCAGTGGCTTCTTCCGCGGTGTCCTCCCATGAACACCATTATTGTTTAGTGTTTTACGTATCGTAGACTCGTCAACAGAGATGTTAGCATGTTCCAGACATTTCTGTAAGTCTTTAGCTGACACTCTAGGATTCTTCTTAACCTCATTGAGAATTCTGCGTTGTGCTCTTGCAGTCATCTTTGCATGACGGCCACTCCTAGAGAGAGTAGCAACAGTGCTGAACTTTCTACATTTATAGACGATTTGTCTTACCGTGGACTGATGAACATCAAGGCTTTTAGAGATACTTTTGTAGCCCTTTCCAGCAAGTCAACAACTCTTATTCTTGGGTCTTCTGAGATCTCTTTTGTTCGAGGCATGTTTCACATCAGGCAATGCTTCTTGTGAATAGCAAACTCAAATTTTTGGAGTGTTTTTTATTGGGCAAGGCAGCTCTAACCAACATTTCCAAACTTGTCTCAATGATTGTACTCCTGGTTAGCTGACTCCTGACTCCAATTAGCTTTTGGAGAAGTCATTAGCCTAGGGGTTCACATACTTTTTCCAACCTACACTGTGAATGTTTAAATTATGTATTTAATATAGACAAGAAACATACAATCATTTGTGTGTTATTAGTTTAAGAAGAGTGTGTTTGTCTGTTGTTTGTCTGTTGTTATGATCATTCTTAAGGGTTCACATACTTTTTCTTGCCACTGTACATCTTTATAATGCTTGTGGTTAGCATTCAATGGGTCCATCACTTGAGGCTGGTTCCAAGTCCCACGGGTTGTGGCGGTCATGAAATTTTGTCAGCCGGTGATTGTCAAGCAAATAACAGCCGGTCTAACGGTAACTGACAGTTAATTAACATAAACACATCTCCTGGCTTCCATACAGCCTACAAGCTACTGATGCAGACCTTTGGAACATCGACATTTTAAAAAGTCTAATACATCCATGTAATATAACCTACACCATCAAAATAAATCCATGATTTATTTTAGAAGGGTCTAAAGAAATATGATATGAAGAAAATGTAGTCTATTTCAGAAGAACAGATTACTCTGAGTTGTCCTTATGTTAGGTCCTGATCTGGCTATGCCATATGGCTGTGGGATACACTAGTTCATTTAGCAGACAAGATTTGCTTAGAATTCCGTGGCATTACTTTATATTACCATTGAACATAGCTTAATAAAATAGAAAGGATATTTTCTCCACATGATTTGAGGGAGTGAACACATGCTGCTATTCTGTGTTAAGCGGTTAACAAAGAAACAGGTAATCCAATTTGCTTAATTTAGAGTTATTTATGTAACTTTAGTTGTGATTCAAACATTGCTTTTTTAAATTTTAAAATTGTATTTTTATTTTTTACCCCCTTTTTCGTGGTATCCAATTGTTAGTAGTTACCGTCTTGTCTCATCGCTACAATTCCCATACGGGCTCGGGAGAGACGAAGGTCGAGAGTCTTGCGTCCTCCGAAACACAACACAACCAAGCTGCACTGCTTCTTAACACAGCGTGCATCCAACCCGGAAGGCAGCCGCACCAATGTGTCGGAGGAAACACTGTGCACGATGAGACAAGGATATCCCTACTGGCCAAAACCTCCCTAACCCGGACGACGCTAGGCCAATTGTGCGTTGCCCCATGGACCTCCCGGTCGCGGCCGGCTGCGACAGAGCCTGGGCTCGAACCCAGAGTCTCTGGTGGCACAGCTAGCACTGCATCGGTCTCCCGGGTGGCGCAGTGGTCTATGTTTTGCTTTTTAATACATTCTAAGGCTGCAAGAAGTAACTAATGATGATTAGAAAAAAGTAGCATGAAAGACATGAGCTTTGCTTTGTTTGTTGAAGAGTGTACAGTGCAGGCTGTATACACTTAATCAGTCTCTCAATCACAATTCGACAAGCACTTGATAATGCATCCCCTTTGTGTGGCAGTAATGCCCCCTAAAAAAAATCCATGCCTTTTGCGGCTAGTGGCCGTTGTGCCCTTGGGCTGAATATAATCATTATAATTCCCTTCTCCTGGCTGTGTGCTTCGAAGCACCTCTCACTCACAACCACTAGCATACAAAAACACGTTTTTAAATGATGAGGCTGATGCAACAGATCAAAACATTTAGCTTAACATTTTAATAAACTATTAGGCTATTTCTTCACATTATATGCACAGCAATGTGCACACGGCAGTAGGCTAGAAGCGCAACTGTTCCATTAGTGGGAAAACACCATTCTCAAAAGTGACGGGCAAATGCAATTATGCATGTAATGATTTTATTATAAAGGTGCCTTTTTATGGTGAAAATTATCTTCCCCAAACTTGAAACTACTGCATGTGTATGCCAGTTAGGCTCTACACCCATTGTAACGTGGATTAATGTGCTTAATTTTAAGAAGTTATTTGGCCACTTTAGTTGTGATACAAACTTTATCAAAACATATAGGCCTATGGGCTAGGCTACATGAGGTGTGATACTGACCTTATTAAAACATATAGGCCTATGGGCTAGGCTACATGAGGTGTGATACTGACCTTATCAAAACATATAGGCCTATGGGCTAGGCTACATGAGGTGTGATACTGACCTTATTAAAACATATAGGCCTATGGGCTAGGCTACATGAGGTGTGATACTGACCTTATTAAAACATATAGGCCTATGGGCTAGGCTACATGAGGTGTGATACTGACCTTATTAAAACATATAGGCCTATGGGCTAGGCTACATGAGGTGTGATACTGACCTTATTAAAACATATAGGCCTATGGGCTAGGCTACATGAGGTGTGATACTGACCTTATTAAAACATATAGGCCTATGGGCTAGGCTACATGAGGTGTGATACTGACCTTATTAAAACATATAGGCCTATGGGCTAGGCTACATGAGGTGTGATACTGACCTTATTAAAACATATAGGCCTATGGGCTAGGCTACATGAGGTGTGTGACTATGATTTGAAAAAGTCACAAAAAAAAGGCATGTGCTGTTTGTTGCCTTACGCTGGGCATCCTTCACAAGTGATATGCTAATATTGTCACCCATCAGACTATTCTTGATTTAATCTTGTCTTTACATTAACGAAATAATATATGTGTGAAATTTGTTTTGATTTAGAATGGACAATTATCATGCACCTGTTTCGAAACTAGGGGGGAAAAAAGACATCATGCACTTAAATTGCAAATGGAGGACGCTTTTCCCATGGTTCATTATCATGCCAGCCAGGTAGGCTGTACTCCTGTTGTAAAGATAATGTGCTTAATATTAGGAAAGTTGAGAAATAAATATAGTAGGCCTAGTCAATAGAAATCTGATGGGATCCTTATCTTTTTAAAAGAGGCCATCACTCTGTTTTCTCACGTGATTGCATAGCCTATAGAAAGGTTGCACAACATTAGCTCATGGACTCTCATGAAGTGTTTGATTAGATCTTCTTTTACATCTGCATTGATGTCAGAGTGATTAGAGGGACAATAGAGTACTGAGTACCAGACAGTTAGCAAATTTGGTAGGCTACTAATGACCATCAGCAGCATCAGAGCTTGGAGAAGCCTAATTACTGTGGCTAAATGGTCATGTGGAATTTGACTGCCATCATGACTCATGACCGCCCGTGTGGCAGTAATACGGTCACCGTAACAGCCCTAGTCCCATCCCGCCCATAGCCTCTGACCCTTGGCCACTTGTGCAAATCTGTAAGGAATGAGCAATATCTCAATGTTACCCTCTGATAGGCTAGACAGAATTTTCATCACATTGTACACGATACACACCAACCCAATCCTTGCACATCAAGATGGGGGTTGAGAGTTGGGTAGAGGTGTTAGAGATGTTTACCAGAGTGCCGTTGAAGTGGCCGGGGGCCTTGTACCAGGCCTTGGAGTTGCCGTTCGTACACACACAGGTATGGTCCATCAGGCCATTGCAGTACACAAAGCATTTCCCTGGAAAACAATGAAGACATACATAATGGATTGAACACTGTGGTTTAGAGAGAGGACAGAGGAATGGTAGGTTACATTGATTATTGTCTTATTACCTTTGGGAAAAGGGACTTTTCTGAGCCTGGAGTCTTATCTTGACAACATCCAGAGGTGTGACTGAAAAAAAGACAGTTGTTCAACCAGTGTAAATATAATAGTTCTACAATCACATTCATATATATATATATATATACTGCTCAAAAAAATAAAGGGAACACTTAAACAACACAATGTAACTCCAAGTCAATCACACTTCTGTGAAATCAAACTGTCCACTTAGGAAGCAACACTGATTGACAATACATTTCACATGCTGTTGTGCAAATGGAATAGACAACAGGTGGAAATTATAGGCAATTAACAAGACACCCCCAATAAAGGAGTGGTTCTGCAGGTGATAACCACAGACCACTTCTGTTAAGGGAATTTTTATCAATGATGACAAATTATGTATACATGTCAATCAGGACTGACTAACCCGAATACTATTATGTTACTATACATGTACTAATCAGAATACTAAATGTTACTGTATATGTATGAATTTTCTTATCTGATCCCAGTACTGAAGTGAATGTGGTCAAGAGTTTAGTAACAATGACGGTCTGTTCCTTTGTACAAATGAATGAACTATCTCCAGACTGTGGAATGGTTATCTACACTGACTGACCTTGGCTCTAGGCGAGGAGGGAAGGCTTGAGAACTATAGGGCCTTTCTACCAGTGTCAAGAAGAGATGGAACATTTAGAAAACGCTGATGTCATTTTCAGTTTATAACCTGTGGTAAAATGTGTATGAACTCAGTACTCTCTTGAATTAAAGGCTGTTACTTGACTTTTAAGACTGGGGCTCTGTCCATTCTTATAAAATAAGGGGTCTTACAAATCCTTATGAATTGACAGTGTTTAATTTTGATTGGGAATTAAAACAGAGGAATTAAATTCCTTCAACAACTTCTCAGTTCCTATGCTTCCTGGCTGATGTTTTGGTCACTTTTGAATACTGGCGGTGCTTTCACTCTAGTGGTAGCATGAGACGGAGTCTACAACCCACACAAGTGGCTCAGGTAGTACAGCTCATCCAGGATGGCACATCAATGCGAGCTGTGACAAAAAGGTTTGCTGTGTCTGTCAGCGTAGTGTCCAGAGCATGGAAGCGCTACCAGGAGACAGGCCAGCACATCAGGAGACGTGGAGGAGGCCATAGGAGGGCAACAACCCAGCAGCAGGACCGCTACCTCCGCCTTTGTGCAAGGAGGAGCAGTAGAAGCACTGCCAGAGCCCTGCAAAATGACCTCCAGCAGGTCACAAATGTGCACGTGTCTGCTCAAACGGTCAGAAACGGACTCCATGAGGGTGGTATGAGGGCCCGACGTCCACAGGTGGGGGTTGAGCTTACAGCCCAACACCGTGCAGGACGTTTGGCATTTGCCAGAGAACACCAAGATTGGCCAATTCGCCACTGGCGCCCTGTGCTCTTCACAGATGAAAGCAGGTTCACACTGAGCACGTGACAGACGTGACAGTCTGGAGATGCCGTGGAGAACGTTCTGCTGCCTGCAACATCCTCCAGCATGACCGGTTTGGCGGTGGGTCAGTCATGGTGTGGGGTGGCATTTCTTTGGGGGGCAGCACAGCCCTCCATGTGCTCGCCAGAGGTAGCCTGACTGCCATTAGGTACCGAGATGAGATCCTCAGACCCCTTGTGAGACCATATGCTGGTGCGTTTGGCCCTGGGTTCCTCCTAATGCAAGACAATGCTAGACCTCATGTTGCTGGAGTGTGTCAACAGTTCCTGCAAAAGGAAGGCATTGATGCTATGGACTGGCCCGCCCGTTCCCCAGACCTGAATCCAATTGAGCACATCTGGGACATCATGTCTCGCTCCATCCACCAACGCCACGTTGCACCACAGACTGTCCAGGAGTTGGCGGATGCATTAGTCCAGGTCTGGGAGGAGATCCCTCAGGAGACCATCCGCCACCTCATCAGGAGCATGCCCAGGCGTTGTAGGGAGGTCATACAGGCACGTGGAGGCCACTACTGAGCCTCATTTTGACTTGTTTTAAGGACATTACATCAAAGTTGGATCAGCCTGTAGTGTGGTTTTCCACTTTAATTTTGAGTGTGACTCCAAATCCAGACCTCCATGGGTTGATAAATTTGATTTCCATTGATAATTTTTGTGTGATTTTGTTGTCAGCACATTCAACTATGTAAAGAAAAAAGTATTTAATAAGATCTAGGATGTGTTATTTTAGTGTTCCCTTTATTTTTTTGAGTAGTGTAAATCACTGTATGTGTGTGTAGGGGAGGGTTCCAATGCTCACCAAACAATGACGTCAGGAGAGCCCCTGAGCAGGAAACCAACATCTGTTGAAATGGAGTAATGCCATTGGTGTCGACGGGCACAGGATTTTTACCAGAATTACCACTCATCTTGCCTAAGAAATATATTCAAAACAACATTTGATTCAGTTGTTGTTATGAACATTTAATTGACCAATACATTCTTGTTGAATTCTGGCCTGTGACAATTTGTAATCATTATGTTTACCTTAGAGAAGCTTTTTGCTAGCTATATTGCAGGAACTAGAAGCTAGCTAACTTATTTAGCTAGCAACTCTTCCACAGTGGACAAGTAGTATTGCTCTTTGTCAGCGACGGAATCCAAAGCAAACCCATTTGTGATGTCCCGGTATTCTTATAGCTTGTATCTACGTACATGTGCTTCATGGGCAATTCCACAATACATGGCTTCATTCAACTAGATAAAGTGAAATAAGAATAGCTAGTTTACCCAACATGATATTTGTAAAAAATATTTTGACTTTCAGCAGAGCACATTCTTGGCACAAGGAGATCCAGCGCATGGTTACAGCTACACTAGCGAACTAAATACCTATACATATGACAAATTCCAATTTCTCAATAAATTATTCGTTAAGGATAAAGTCATCCGTTACTTGCTTGATCAATTTTTACTTTTAAAAAAGCCAGAAAAAATATGTGGAAACATCGCATTCGAAAGCAATGATAACTTTCAGCAACAACACCCCCTTTTTGGAATGATGGGATTTTTCGAAGCGGGAAAGGACATAGAACATCTATGGCACAACAAAATATTATGGCAACAAAGTAATCTTAGCGGAACCAAAACAATTTAAAGATACTATTGAAATTTCGTGAAAATCGGTTGTAACAAATGTCAATTTACGGAAATATATTGTTTTACAAGACCACAGGCTCTCACGAGGTATATATTAACTTTTAGCCAGTGAGTTAGCAAGCTAACGTTACTTAGTAGCTAGTTAGCTGGCAGATTCCACTTCCTGTAGTTTAAAAAACAGGCTATAAAAACAAAGTTTAAATTGCAGTGGTATGGTTTTGTTGCTAGCTAGGGTCTGTTCGTTTTCTTTGAAGTCATATTTTTCATTTTTAACTTCTCTAACTATGTCTATTTACATTACTCATTAAACTTATTTTTGTTTTATTTTTAAAGCTAACGATTTTATGCAGTTTAGCTAGATAACGTTACAACGGTCAACGTTAGCATCCATTAACTCAGTTTGTAAACATGTCTATTTCTTACAACACAGGAGAATACAATGATATTCTATTCTCCTCTTAAATTATGAAATCTAGACGCACCCAAAAGTCTACAAAACCCCGTTTACAAGGTAAGGGATATTTTTAAACATGTAACTAGCGAACGTTATTACTACGTTGTTGATGAGCCTTATCTGCAAGAAAGTTCCGTCAAAAATTGAAACTAACTTTGCTACTTTTTCAGACCCCAAACTCGCTGATAAGGGGCACAAGTCAGCCTCGAAAAGCCATGCCAAACCACCATGTGAATCGTATCCTGCCCCAAAAAAGCCTTTCACTGGGAAACTATTCTACTTAGATTTGCCATCAAACAGAAGAGCAGAGACATTAGAGAATGATATCAAAAGGTTTGGAGGGGTAAGTGAATATTTGTTTACATCTGTTAGCATTTGACATCATGACAGACTGTAAAGTATTATAGCACATTGAATGTGGATGATAGTTACAGTGCCTTGCGAAAGTATTCGGCCCCCTTGAACTTTGCGACCTTTTGCCACATTTCAGGCTTCAAACATAAAGATATAAAACTGTATTTTTTTTGTGAAGAATCAACAAAAAGTGGGACACAATCATGAAGTGGAACGACATTTATTGGATATTTCAAACTTTTTTAACAAATCAAAAACTGAAAAATTGGGCGTGCAAAATTATTCAGCCCCTTTACTTTCAGTGCAGCAAACTCTCCAGAAGTTCAGTGAGGATCTCCGAATGATCCAATGTTGACCTAAATGACTAATGATGATAAATACAATCCACCTGTGTGTAATCAAGTCTCCGTATAAATGCACCTGCACTGTGATAGTCTCAGAGGTCTGTTAAAAGCGCAGAGAGCATCATGAAGAACAAGGAACACACCAGGCAGGTCCGAGATACTGAAGTTTAAAGCCGGATTTGGATACAAAAATATTTCCCAAGCTTTAAACATCACAAGGAGCACTGTGCAAGCGATAATATTGAAATGGAAGGAGTTTCAGACCACTGCAAATCTACCAAGACCTGGCCGTCCCTCTAAACTTTCAGCTCATACAAGGAGAAGACTGATCAGAGATGCAGCCAAGAGGCCCATGATCCCTCTGGATGAACTGCAGAGATCTACAGCTGAGGTGGGAGACTCTGTCCATAGGACAACAATCAGTCGTATATTGCACAAATCTGGCCTTTATGGAAGAGTGGCAAGAAGAAAGCCATTTCTTAAAGATATCCATAAAAAGTGTTGTTTAAAGTTTGCCACAAGCCACCTGGGAGACACACCAAACATGTGGAAGAAGGTGCTCTGGTCAGATGAAACCAAAATTGAACTTATTTTTGGGCAACAATGCAAAACGTTATGTTTGGCGTAAAAGCAACACAGCTGAACACACCATCCCCACTGTCAAACATGGTGGTGGCAGCATCATGGTTTGGGCCTGCTTTTCTTCAGCAGGGACAGAGAAGATGGTTAAAATTGATGGGAAGATGGATGGCGCCAAATACAGGACCATTCTGGAAAACCTGATGGAGTCTGCAAAAGACCTGAGACTGGGACGGAGATTTGTCTTCCAACAAGACAATGATCCAAAACATAAAGCAAAATCTACAATGGAATGGTTCAAAAATAAACATATCCAGGTGTTAGAATGGCCAAGTCAAAGTCCAGACCTGAATCCAATCGAGAATCTGTGGAAAGAACTGAAAACTGCTGTTCACAAATGCTCTCCATCCAACCTCACTGAGCTCGAGCTGTTTTGCAAGGAGGAATGGGAAAAAATGTCAGTCTCTCGATGTGCAAAACTGATAGAGATATACCCCAAGCGACTTACAGTTGTAATCGCAGCAAAAGGTGGCGCTACAAAGTATTAACTTAAGGGGCTGAATAATTTTGCACGCCCAATTTTTCAGTTTTTGATTTGTTAAAAAAGTTTGAAATATCCAATAAATGTCGTTCCACTTCATGATTGTGTCCCACTTGTTGTTGATTCTTCACAAAAAAATACAGTTTTATATCTTTATGTTTGAAGCCTGAAATGTGGCAAAAGGTCGCAAAGTTCAAGGGGGCCGAATACTTTCGCAAGGCACTGTATCAGCTTGCCTGCCTTTAACAAAAGGGGATAATCATTCCTGAGCCAGCGAAATAGGACATTTAAATTGACAGGTTGTGTGAATTGTTAATAAGGTGTTTTGTTGACATTCTGATGATCATGGACCATTTTGAAGTGAAATGACAACTTGCTGGCTTTCACACCAATGTGGCTACTGTCTACTTACTGTGGAGGAGGGGTGGCTTTCAGTCTTTTGGAACATAACTCTTCTAGTGATGGCTTCTGTCTTGTTACCGGAGTTGTTATCTCTCTGGTTGACTCACTTTGATACAATATACATGCAGTAAGTTATTGTCCATTTACATAGAAATTCATTTTGCGAAGTCAGCAGACAAACACTACACTATAGTACATGTAGTACGGAAAACATTGGAAAGTTAGTACTCAAGTCACACATCTTTAAAGTCTGTGGCTTAACTGTCCGACCATGTATTGGGCCTGCATCTGTCCTATGTCCCACTGTTCAGCAACCTGGTAGCTGACGCAATCAAGCACAACCTGCTCCTATTCTTGCTGAACAGTGTGACCTAATCTCCTTCTGGAGTGCAGCAGCTCAAAACTTTGTGCAAGATTGTGCGTGTGGGGTCCTCATAGAGACCCTGAAAGCCCTTGCACTGCTGCCCGCTGTCATTTCTCTCTTTTCACCACCATTTTAAATACAGTATTTGATTAATATTCTGGCTCAGGATGGACCTTGTGTGTTCTCCTCCAAATCAAATCAAAGTTTATTTGTCACGTGCGCCGAATACAACAGGTGTATGTAGACCTTACAGTGAAATGCTTACTTACAGGCTCTAACCAATAGTGCAAAAAAGGTGTTAGGTGAACAATAGGTAAGTAAAGAAATAAAACAACAGTAAAAATACTATATACAGGCTATATACAGTAGCTAGGCTATAAAAGTAGCGAGGCTACATACAGACACTGGTTAGTCAGGCTGATTGAGGTAGTATGTACATGTAGATATGGTTAAAGTGACTATGCATATATGATGGACAGAGAGTAGCACTAGCGTAAAAGAGGGGGTGGTGGGTGGCGGGACACAATGCAGATAGCCCGGTTAGCCAATGTGTGGGAGCACTGGTTGGTCGGCCCAATTGAGGTAGTATGTACATGAATGTATAGTTAAAGTGACTATGCATATATGATAAACAGAGAATAGCAGCAGCTTAAAAAGAGGGGTTGGCAGGGGCACAAAATGCAAATAGTCCGGGTAACCATTTGATTAGCTGTTCAGGAGTCTTATGGCTTGGGGGTAAAAACTGTTGAGAAGCCTTTTTGTCCTGGACTTGGCACTCCGGTACCGCTTGCCATGCGGTAGTAGAGAGAACAGTCTATGACTTGGGTGGCTGGCGTCTTAGGGCCTTCCTCTGACACCGGTGTAGAGTTCCTGGATGGCAGGCAGCTTAGCCCCAGTGATGCACTGGGCCGTACGCACTACAGTCTGTAGTGCCTTGCGGTCAGAGGCCGAGCAATTGCCGTACCAGGCAGTGATGCAACCAATCAGGATGTTCTCGGTGTTGCAGCTGTAGAACCTTTTGACGATCTGAGGACCCATACCAAATATTTTCAGTCTCCTGAGGGGGAAAAGGTTTTGTCGTGCCCTCTTCACGACTGTCTTGGTGTGTTTTGAGCATTCTAGTTTGTTGTTGATATGGACACCAAGGAACTTGAAGCTCTCAACCTGCTCCACTACAGCCCCGTCAATGAGAATGGGGGCGTGCTCGGTTCTTCTTTACCTGTAGTCCACAATCATCTCCTTAGTCTTGGTTACGTTGAGAGTTAGGTTGTTATTCTGGCACCACCCGGTCAGGTCTCTGACCTCCTCCCTGTAGGCTGTCTCGTCGTTGTCGGTGATCAGGCCTACCACTGTTGTGTCGTGCAAACTTAATGATGGCGTTGGAGTCGTGCCTGGCCATGCAGTCGTGGGTGAACAGGGAGTACAGGAGGGGACTGAGCATGCACCTCTGTGGAGCTCCAGTGTTGAGGATCAGCGTGGCAGATGTGTTGCTACCTACCCTCGCCACCTGGGGCGGCCCGTCAGGAAGTCCAGGATCCAGTTGCAGAGGGAGGTGTTTAGTCCCAGGATCCTTAGCTTAGTGATGAGTGAACGCTGAGCTGTAGTCAATGAGCAGTATTCTCACATAAGTGTTCCTTTTGTCCAGGTGGGAAAGGGCAGTAGTCATTTAGTCATTTAGGCAGGTTGCCTTTGTGTTCTTGGGCACAGGGACTATGGTGGTCTGCTTGAAACATGTTTGTATTACAGACTCGTTCAGGGACATTGAAAATGTCAGTGAAGACACTCGCCAGTTGGTCAGCACATGCCCGGAGCACACGTCCTGGTAATCTGTCTGGCCCCGCAGCCTTGTGTATGTTGACTTGTTTAAAGGTCTTACTCACGTCGGCTACAGAGAGCGGGATCACAGTCGTCCGGAACAGCTGATGCTCTCATGCATGCCTCAGTGTTGTTTTCCTCGAAGCGAGCATAGAAGTGATTTCGCTGCTGGTCGCGGCTGGGCTTCCATTTGTAGTCTGTAATAGTAGCAAGCCCTGCCACATAAGAGGAGCGTCGGAGCCGGTGTAGTATGATTCAATCTTAGCCCTGTATTGACGCTTTGCCTGTTTGATGGTTCGTCGCAGGGCATAGCAGGATTTCTTGTAAGCTAGAGTCCCGCACCTTGAAAGCGGTAGCTCTACCCTTTAGCTCAGTGCGAATGTTGCCTGTAATCCATGGCTTCTGGTTGGGGTATGTACTAGAGGTCGACTGATTAATCAAAATGGCCGATTTAATTAGGACCGATTTCAAGTTTTCATAACAATCTGTATTTTTGGACACCGATTTGCTGATTTATTTCTTATTATTTTATTTTTTTACACCTTTATTTAACTAGGTAAGTCAGTTAAGAACACATTCTTATTTTCAATGGCCTAGGAACAGTGGGCTAACTGCCTTGTTCAGGGGCACAACGGCAGATTTTTACCTTGTCAGCTTGGGGATTCGTTTTTGCAACCTTCCGGTTACTAGTCCAACGCTCTAACCACCTGCCTTACATTGCACTCCCTGAGGAGCCTGCAAGGCAGGCTGACTACCTGTTACACGAGGGCAGCAAGAAGCCAAGGTAAGTTGCTAGCTAGCATTAAACTTATCTTTTAAAAAACAATCAATCTTAACATAATCACTAGTTAACTACACATGGTTGATGATATTACTAGTTTATCTAGCGTGTCCTGTGTTGCATATAATCGATGTGGTGCCTGTTAATTTCTCATTGAATCACAGCCTACTTCGACAAACCGGTGATGATTTAACAAGCGCATTTGCGAAAAAAGCACTGTCGTTGCACCAATGTACCTGACCATGAACATCAATGCCTTTCTTTAAAATCAATACACAAGGATATATTTTTAAACCTGCATATTTAGTTAATATCGCCTGCTAACATGAATTTGTTATAACTAGGGCAATTGTGTCACTTCTCTTGTGTTCCGTGCAAGCAGTCAGGGTATATGCAGCAGTTTGGTCCGCCTGGCTCATTGCGAACTGTGTGAAGTCCATTTATTCCTAACAAAGGCCGTAATTAATTTGCCAGAATTGTACATAATTATGACAATACATTGAAGGTTGTACAATGTAACAGCAATATTTAGACTTATGGATGCCATCCGTTAGATAAAATACGGAACAGTTCCGTATTTCACTGAAAGAATAAACGTTTTGTTTTCGAAATTATAGTTTCCGGATTCGACCATTTTAATGACCAAAGGCTCGTATTTCTATTTGTTATTATGTTATAATTAAGTCTATGATTTGATAGAGCAGTCTGACTGAGCGATGGTAGGTACCAGCAGGCTCGTAAGCATTCATTCAAACAGCACTTTTGTGTGTTTGCCAGCAGCTCTTCGCAATGCTTCAAGCATTGCGTTGTTTATGACTTCAAGCCTATCAACTCCCGAGATTAGGCTGGTGTAACCGATGTGAAATGGCTAGCTAGTTAGCGGGGTGCGCGCTAATAGCGTTACAATCGGAGACGTCACTCGCTCTGAGACTTGGAGTAGTTGTTCCCCTTGCTCTGCATGGGTAATGCTGCTTCGAGGGTGGCTGTTGTCGATGTGTTCCTGGTTCGAGCCCAGGTAGGAGCGAGGAGAGGGACGGAACCTATACTGTTACACTGGCAATACTAAAGTGTCTATAAGAACATCCAATAGTCAAAGGTATATGAAATACAAATGGTAAATAGAGAAAAAGTCCTATAATAACTACAACCTAACTTCTTAATTAACTGGGAATATTGACGACTCATGTTAAAAGGAACCACCAGCTTTCATATGTTCTCATGTTCTGAGCAAGGAACTTAAACGTTAGCTTTTTTACATGGCACATACAGTGGGGCAAAAATGTATTTAGTCAGCCACCAATTGTGCAAGTTCTCCCACTTAAAAAGATGAGAGAGGCCTGTAATTTTCATCATAGGTACACTTCAACTATGACAGACAAAATGAGGGAAAAAAATCCAGAAAATCACATTGTAGGATTTTTAATGAATCTATTTGCAAATAATGGTGGAAAATAAGTATTTGGTCAATAACAAAAGTTTATCTCAATACTTTGTTATATACCCTTTGTTGGCAATGACAGAGGTCAAACGTTTTCTGTAAGTCTTCACAAGGTTTTCACACACTGTTGCTGGTATTTTGGACCATCCTCCATGCAGATCTCCTCTAGAGCAGTGACGTTTTGGGGCTGTTGCTGGGCAACACAGACTTTTAACTCCCTCCAAAGATTTTCTATGGGGTTGAGATCTGGACACTGGCTAGGCCCCTCCAGGACCTTGAAATGCTTCTTACAAAGCCACTCCTTCGTTGGCCGGGCGGTGTGTTTGGGGATCATTGTCATGCTGAAAGACCCAGCCACGTTTCATCTTCAATGCCCTTGCTGATGGAAGGAGGTTTTCACTCAAAATCTCACGATACATGGTCCCATTCATTCTTTCCTTTACACGGACGGATCAGTCGTCCTGGTCCCTTTGCAGAAAAACAGCCCCAAAGCATGATGTTTCCACCCCCATGCTTCACAGTAGGTATGGTGTTCTTTGGATGCAACTCAGCATTCTTTGTCCTCCAAACACGACGAGTTGAGTTTTTACCAAAAAGTTATATTTTGGTTTCATCTGACATTCTCCCAATCTTCTTCTGGATCATCCAAATGCTCTCTAGCAAACTTCAGACGGGCCTGGACATGTACTGGCTTAAGCAGGGGGACACGTCTGGCACTGCAGGATTTGAGTCCCTGGCGCCGTAGTGTGTTACTGATGGTAGGCTTTGTTACTTTGGTCCAAGCTCTGCAGGTCATTCACTAGGTCCCCCCGTGTGGTTCTGGGATTTTTGCTCACCGTTCTTGTGATCATTTTGACCCCACGGGGTGAGATCTTGCGTGGAGCCCCAGATCGAGGGAGATTATCAGTTGTCTTGTATGTCTTCCATTTCCTAATAATTGCTCCCACAGTTGATTTCTTCAAACCAAGCTGCTTACCTATTGCAGATTCAGTCTTCCCCAGCCTGGTGCAGGTCTACAATTTTGTTTCTGGTGCCCTTTGACAGCTCTTTGGTCTTGGCCATAGTGGAGTTTGGAGTGTGACTGTTTGAGGTTGTGGACAGGTGTCTTTTATACTGATAACAAGTTCAAACAGGTGCCGTTAATTCAGGTAACGAGTGGAGGACAGAGGAGCCTCTTAAAGAAGAAGTTACAGGTCTCTGAGAGCCAGAAATCTTGCTCATTTGTAAGTGACCGAATACTTATTTTCCACCATAATTTGCAAATAAATTCATTAAAAATCCTACAATGTGATTTTCTGGATATTTTTTTCTAATTTTGTTGAAGTGTACCTATGATGAAAATTACAGGCCTCTCTCGTCTTTTTAAGTAGGAGAACTTGCACAATTGGTGGCTGACTAAATACTTTTTTGCCCCACTGTATTGCACTTTTACTTTCTTCTCCAATGTTTCGTAATGTTTCATTATTTATTTGAGGCTAAATTGATTTCTTTGATGTATTATATTAAGTTAAAATAAGTGTTCATCCAGTATTGTTGTAATTGTCATTATTACAAATAAACAATAAAATTGGCCGATTAATCGGTATCGGCTTTGTTTGGTCCTCCAATAATCGGTATCGGCACTGAAAAATCATAATCGGTCGACCTCTAGTATGTACGTACAGTCACTGTGGGGACGACGTCCTCAATGCACTTATTGATAAAACCAGTGACTGATGTGGTGTACCCAATGCCATCGGAAGAATCCCGGAACATGTTCCAGTCTGTGATAGTAAAACAGTCCTGTAGTTTAGCACCTGCTTCATCTGACCACTTTTTTTTTATAGACCGAGTCACTGGTGCTTCCTGCTTTAAGTTTTGCTTGTAAGCAGGAATCAGGAGGATAGAGTTGTGGTCAGATTTACCAAATGGAGGGCGAGGGAGAGCTTTGTACGCATCTCTGTGTGTGGAGTACAGGTGATCATTTAACATGTTGATAGAAATTGGTAGAACTGATTTAAGTTTCCCTGCATTAAAGTCTCCGGCCACTAGGAGTGCCGCCTCTGGGTCAGTGGTTTCCTGTTTGCTTATTTCCTTATGCAGCTGACTGAGTGCGGTCGTAGTGCCAGCATCTGTCTGTGGTGGTAAATAAACAGCCATGAAAAGAATGGCTGAAAACTCTCTAGGCAAGTAGTGTGGCCTGCAATTTATCACAATATACTCATCTTCAGGCGAGCAAAATCTAGAGACTTAGATTTCGTGCACCAGGTGTTGTTTACAAATATGCACAGACCCCCCCCCCCCATCTGACCCAGTGTCTCTGTCCCCTCTCAGACGGTGGAGAAATTCTTCAGCAAGGAGATCAAGTACCTGGTGTCTAATAAGAGAGAGGCCAGGTATGTGCAGTGTCATGGCCGCGACCCTCTTGTCCCAAGCCCTGACTCTGGGCACAGCTCCCCCCACCCTCGCCCCCATCCCGGCAGCCACAGAGACAGCCTCAAAGGAAGCTCCCAGGGCCAGGCAAACATGGTGAGCCAACTATTCCTCTCTGTGTCTGTCACTGGTATCTGTATCTCAGTGGGATCATTTTTAATGATATGCTGTATAACCGAAGCTATCCATATATATATTTATCCATCTCTCCCTATCTCTCTGGTATTTGACAGGTGGTCATAAGCAGGGGCAAGTCTTTTGTGAAGAGAGTTGTAAAAGAGCAGGTTTGTTAATTAAGATCCTCACTAATGAGTTTGGCAAGCTATTTCCAACCTAATGCTACATGTTACTTTTATTGTTTCTGACTGATAGTCGTCAGGAACTTCAGGAAAGTTTGCACTTTGGATCGAAATGCTTATTCATACTTCAGGAGATACTTTGGATTTCAGTTCTTCGGGTTAAGATGTTCATTTGTTTTACCCTGTAGGTGAGAATACAGGTCAACGAGATCCTAACCAATGCTCTGGAGTGGGGAGTGAAAATCCTGTACATTGATGGTAACATGTCTATTAATTTGTTTGATAAGAAATGTTGACATAATGCTTATTATGACAATGATACTTTCGTATGCCAAACAAATATTTTCTTGAATTTCCTTCAATTCCAGATGTAATAGCTTATATGGAAAAGAAGAAAAGTAATGTTAAGTATACTGCTGAAAAGCCAACCGCAACCACAGCTGCTGTCAAAAAAAGTGTAAGTCGTGTTTCTGGACTTATATTTTGACAGTTCTTTCCTGGAATAACATATCACTTACACCAGTCTTGTGTGTTATTCCTTACTAATGTAGGCCAAAAGAGAACCTACAGGAAAACCATCCTTCCAGAAGTATAAGGGTAAATAATGTCCTGCTGCATGTGACTCCGTTGACTGTTTACTGCTTCATCACTGTGTTATTGTTATAGAGAACTTCTAACACCTACGTATATCGTCACGACCGGTTGTGATATAGCCTGGACTCGAACCAGGGTCTGCAGTGACGCCTCTAGCACTGTGATGCAGTGCCTTCGGCCCATGTGTTTGATGCCATTCCATTTGCTCCGTCCAGCCATTATTATGAGCCTGCCTCCTGTATATCATTATGAGAAGGTATTTGACCCAGACATAGGCACGGTCTCTAATGCTTTGTTCTGTTTTACTCAGGTGGAAGGATCCGTAAACCCTTTGTAAAGGTAGTGGACTCCAGCAGGTGGGTCTATAAAAGAGATGAGACTCCGATGTCTGTAGTATTGACATATTAAGGCAATTCTTATTGCCATAAGTTGCTGTTTGAGCATGTAATATAGCATCTATCTTATGTCTCTCTGCCAGACATTACCGTCCAATTTATCTGGCCATGCCGAACATGCCAGAGTTTAACCTAACGTCAGCTCCCCCCTGCAGTCCATTCTATGTAGAGGACCAGGAACACTCTGGGAAGAGACCTAAAGTGCACGGGTATGGAGTCTCATTCACTAAACGCCTCACCTTCTTAACCCTTCTTGTTGTGAACATAAAGAAAATCCACCGATTACAGAATAAGCAGGGTATATTCCCCTGTCTTGGCATTTGTGTTTTACCTGATTCACCAAAACATCCAGCTTTTCCTACTGTTGTTGATGGGGATTGCTACAGCAGAAAACGGTTATGTATTGCTTAGCACCCTCCGAGACTAACTGCTAAGTATTGGTTGCTAGGCAACTATATGTGATTGAACTCTGACCTGGCTATTACTTACTGACCTATGGGTGTCTCAGAAACCGAGGGGCGAGAGTGTCAGCCAGTGAGGAGAGGGGGCAGGACCGGGCCAGGAGGAACAGGGAGAAGAAACGTGGAGGCTACTGCGAGTGCTGCACGCTCAAATACAACAACATCAAAGCTGTGAGTTAGAATACATCTGTTTAATGTATGTAAACATAGTTAACACGTGTTTATAACGAGGACCTAATCATGTACAAAAGGCCTTCTGTACTTGATGTAGTGGTAGCAGACGTTGTGGGAATGCTTGACTTGTGTCTGTATTCTGCAGCACCTGCAGAGTAAGCAGCACAAGGCCTTCTCCAGAAGTGATGAGTACCTGGTGGTGGACAGGCTCATCACCACACTGCCCTTCAACTTCAGTCACGTCAAAACAACACAAACTCCAACCACAAGGTACATTAGTCTTACATTTTTACATTTTAGTCATTTAGCAGACGTTCTTATCCAGAGCGACTTACATTTTCTAAATTCACCGTGGGAATGGAACCCACAACCCTGGCGTTGCAAGCACCATGCACTACCAATTGCCCACACAGAAGCAAAATATACCCAAATCAAAAGTAAAAGTACACATTGAATGCTGTTCAGGCACATGCTTGTTAGGATGCAATGCAATGTTGTGTGGAACATTTTGCAGATTGCCTGGGTTTTTTTTCACCGCTGATTTTCTATGTTGTGCTGATCACCACATCTCTTAAGTAATTTTTTTGTTCCCATAGGTCAAAGTACAGCATAACCTCCCAGTTGTGTGTTCCTGGACCCAGCATACAGATGGAGGAAGAGAAGGAGGGAGGTGTGGAAACCAAAGAGCTGAAGGGGGGATTAATGTCCCTCTGGTCTACTACAGTGGAGCCCCCTCTCTCCCAGAGTGTGGAAAACCCCTTGGAACAGCCTCGGAAGCGCAGCCGAGGAGCCCCTGTTCCCCACAGCACCAGCGAGGGGGAGAAGAGGTGCTCTTACGTCCCAGACAGACCCCAGCCCAAGCACAGATCCCTGTCCTGCAAACAACGCTGCCAACGGGGATCCCCCCGCAAGCACCGCCAGAGGGCTGGGCTGAGTCAGACACCTGTGTCTAATGCAGAAATAGACCCTTCTACCTTTGACTCTGTCGCTAACCCCAGACTTTCCCATCAGGGCCAGAGAACTCACACAGACAAAGATGGCCGCTCTTCATTTAGTCACACAGAGGATTTACAATGTGGCGATCCAGCTGGACGTGTGAAGGTCCTTTCCAGTCAGCACAAGGTTGCAGGGCCTTCAGAACACCACAAGCTCAGAGCTTTAGAGGAGAGTGAACTGAGTCATGATACGTTGGCTGGGGATACTCTTTCCGGGAATGCTGGGGGTGTTCCGGAGCTCGAGGCAGGTGACACGGAGACACACATCCCTCCTCCTGCCAGGACATTACAGAGGAGGGTCAGGGATTACAGACGGAAGAGAAGGAAAGTTGAGAAGCAGCAGACTGCTCAGGAGCAGGAAAAAACGTGCAATGTTCCCAGCAGCTCTCTGCTGAACCTCTGGCAGCTGTTCCACTCCAGTGAGGACATGGAGTGTGAGTTCAGAGGCTTTCCCAGCTGTTCCACTCCAGTGAGGACATGGAGTGTGAGTTCAGAGGCTTTCCCAGCTGTTCCACTCCAGTGAGGACATAGACTGGGAGTTCCAGGCCTTCCCCAGCTAGAGAGGAGAGGGGGGGGTTAGGGTAACCCAGAATCTTCCCAATATGAGTGCTAACCTGTTACGGACTCACCATATGAACTTATTGTATGACAGTTTCATTAAGTGACATAGCTGATCTATATGGGAACCCATTGACTGTGGCTCTTTAAACCTATGACTTCTATAAAGGGAATAGTTCCCTTCAGGTTGGGAGGGTGGTGGCGCAACACTGTTGTGTTGATTTAACCATGGCAGCTTCTGGTCTACCTGGCTATTTTAACATGACTGGTTTTATCTGGAGAACAGGCTGGAGCACTATCCTCGGTTCTGTACAACGCCTGCATGTGTTCTGGTGTCCAGAGGAACTGCATGGTTGTGTTTTTGGTATGTGGTATTGTACTTTTTTTTTTTATTAAAAGGGATACAACCGAAGGTCTTCTATTGAATTGTCATTACATTTCCGTACATATTGTACAGGTGAAAAAGGTATCTACGTGACGTCTGTTTGATAAATGAAAGACTACCTAAACCGCTCTGACATGTCTGTGATCAGTTGAATGAGCACATTCTCCTAGATAAGAGTACATAGCTCTGACCCTGGACAAGCTGTGTTACACAAAGGAGAGGACTCCCTCAAGGATAACTTGTCATAAAGCACATCGTCCTCTTATACAGCCACCAACACAGAGAGACTCTGAGACAAGGCGAGAGGGATTGCTTCCTCTTTCCCTCCATAACAGTAATAAATAAGTATTTGCACTTTCTCATGTACTGAATGCATCTAGAATTCACCTCAGCATAACTGAAGGAGAAATGCATCAGTTTTCTAGATTTTCCTTATTTGTGTGCCTGTATTTAGCACAGTGCTCTTGTTCTCCCTCATTTCTTTAAAATTAATGCACTGGGGTCAGATGGGAGTTGCTATGTGGCGCTGGTGATTAGGGACTGAATAGGAGATGCAATTTAAACTTGGCGTCTGGGCTGTAAACAGGCAGGGCAGTGCACAGAACTTTCGGGGGGGGGGGGGCATGTGCTAAACAAAAACAATCTGCTCTGCGGTTACAGACTCATTTAGCAAAAATTACAAGAGAGAAAAGCAGCACAATCTGATGAGTAAAGTACACACAATTTCAGAAAGCGCGTTTCGTTTCCACCAGCCATCACTTTGGAGGGCAGCCTGCCTACAAAGTGCTTGTTGCCAGCTGGGTAGTCCTGTTCTGCCTCACAAATATTGTAATGCATTTGTGTTAGATAAATTTGGTTCTTATGCGTTCATTAACCAATTCAATTTAAACACGGTCTGTTTTATAAGAATTTGTAAGATTCTTATTTGCATAAAATAGACGGAGACCAGTCTACCAAAATTAGCCAATAGCATTTATTCTCGAGAGCGCTGGTCATAATACCATGTACATCGGTTTATATACCTCACATTTCGTCATAGCGTCTTAAATGCCCCTCCTTCTCTCCGACAAGGACAAAGCTGCTTCTAAAGTCCATTCCAACCCACTAACGCACATACATTACACACTATATCTGGATTATCTCCTGAAGTCTCACCACAGTTTATCACTTAGCTGACAGTTCCAGTCCCTCCCAGATACGGAAAACCTGGAGGGGCCCTCCCTGTCTTATTTTATATCCACAGAGTTATAGCTGAGTCGGTTCAAACATAGGATAAGGATTCTCTTACTTTAGACACACAGACATATATTCCTTCTTCCACAATGGTTATCATTTCCAATTACCCCTTGTCCATGCTACATAACCTCTTTCTTATGAACTAACATTATTAGTCAGATATAATAAAAAACAGGGTAGAATTAAATTAGTTATAGTTAAATGTATACATTGTTTAGTCATTATTCATAAAATTCATAACAATCCACTGTTAATGACTAAATAATTCATCCTGACATATCAAACACTATATGTAAACATTTATTTTTATACAAGAATATACCAAAACAATACATGTATTTACATTCGATTCCTCATCAATGACTATATCCAATTATAACTCTTCCGGTTTAGGATCTTCATCATAATCTTCATGAAATGAACAGCCTCTAACTAAACATTGAAAACAGTCTCATCCAACATTGGCTCCTCATAATTAAAAGTCACAGAGCCTTCTCCTAGGCCTAGAGGTCTGTATTCTTCATCCCACTGGTCAGAGCTCGGAATCGGTCTGTATCTCACCATCTATTCCATCATCGATTTCTCCAGTCCTAGAAATGAGAACCTTTCTCACAACATTCGCACAAAACTAACACAGACACAGGTGAAGGTTGTGTAAATCACAGTGATCATGACATTTTTTCATTTCCCAGACACACTATCAAACCAATTACTCCAGAGTTCTCTGCCAGGGCCTTGGTCACTGATCCGTCTGGAGCTGTGTTATTCTGGGATGAAACCTCATACAACCCCCCCACCCTTTTCAGCCAGTCACATATCCAAGGCTATTCTATCCTGACATCCCATCAACCTAGTTGCAGCCGTTATCACCATAAGATGCTTGATTCCAATCCAGAACTCAACAGAACCCTTGGAACTCCAATGCTATCAATGTAAACTCTATTGTCAAAAGACCCTGATGGAGCACTCCTCTCTCTTCTACCTGGCTCTGGGTAAGGGTGAAGAGCATGCCTAGCTGCACTAGTGCACAACTACCGATCCAAATGGTAGACAGGTTAGGCCTCAGCTTCATACCTCCACACTCTAAGCCTTTTCATCTGCCAGTCAGGTCCCTCATTGTCTTGTTGGTTGTAACATTCTCTGTCCTATTGCATGTTCTATGTTCTTACTTCCCCTACGTCCCATCCGTGTGTGATGTAGCGAGCCATTCAATAATAATGTCCTCCTGTAACTGTGAAAGGGGGAAATCTGAATGTAATGGGCACATAGGGATACAGATAATGCAGATCAATGCAACTGTCATTGCCTGGTTTCCCTGCATTCATGATCAGCTTTACCATACAGGCCATTCCCCTGGGTGAATCAATTTTGGCCCACTCCTCCATACCTTCTCCAGATCCTTCAGGTTTCGGGGCTGTCGCTGGGCAATACGGACTTTCAGCTCCCTCCAAAGATTTTCTATTGGGTTCAGGTCTGTTGACTGGCTCGGCCACTCCAGGACCTTGAGATGCTTCTTACGGAGCCACTCCTTAGTTGCCCTGGCTGTGTGTTTCGGGTCGTTGTCATGCTGGAAGACCCAGCCACGACCCATATTCAATGCTCTTACTGAGGGAAGGAGGTTGTTGGCCAAGATCTCACGATACATGACCCCATCCATCCTCCCCTCAATACGGTGCAGTCGTCCTGTCCCCTTTGCAGAAAAGCATCCCCAAAGAATGCTTCACAGTTGGGATGGTGTTCCTGGGGTTGTACTCATCGTTCTTCTTCCTACAAACACGGCGAGTGGAGTTTAGACCAAAAAGCTATATTTTTGCCTCATTAGACCACATGACCTTCTCCCATTCCTCCTCTGGATCATCCAGATGGTCATTGGCAAACTTCAGACGGGCCTGGACATGCGCTGGCTTGAGCACGGGAACCTTGAGACTGTGGTCCCAGCTCTCTTCAGGTCATTGACTAGGTCCTGCCATGTAGTTCTGGGCTGATCCCTCACCTTCCTCATGATCATTGATGCCCCACAAGGTGAGATCTTGCATGGAGCCCCAGACCGAGGGTGATTGACCGTCTTCTTGAACTTCTTCCATTTTCTAATAATTGCGTCAACAGTTGTTGCCTTATCACCAAGCTGCTTGCCTATTGTCCTGTAGCCCATCCCAGCCTTGTGCAGTTCTACAATTTTATCCCTGATGTCCTTACACAGCTCTCTAGTCTTGGCCATTGTGGAGAGGTTGGAGCCTGTTTGATTGAGTGTGTGGACGGGTGTCTTTGATACAGGTAACGAGTTCAAACAGGTGCAGTTAATACATGTGATGAGTGGAGAACAGGAGGGCTTATTAATGAAAAACTAACAGGTCTGTGAGAGCTGGAATTCTTACTGGTTGGTAGGTGATCAAATACTTATGTAAGGCAATAAAATGCAAATGAATTACTTAAAAATCATACAATGAGATTTTCTGGATTTTTGTTTTAGATTCCGTCTCTCACAGTCTACCTATGATAGAAATTACAGACCTCTACATGCTTTGCAAGTAGGAAAACCTGCAAAATCAGCTGTGTATCAAATACTTGTTCTCCCCACTGTATATGTGCTTGTCTATTTAAACAGTAACCTTTCTTTAATTTCTTATTTCACAGACACTAGTTGATGCTATTATTTCGGGGTTACTCCTATCTTGCTCATTTCCTGGCCCCCCTTCACCTCTCTGCTCTCAAACCTTCAAGGTCTCAGCAGTGCGGGGAGGGCTCCTCTGTCTGCCCTTTCCCCTATCTGTCTGTAACAACTGTTGTTTCCCAATATTAACTAAATGTCTCACTCATTTATCTAAACTCGTGGATTTTTTAGAAAAACATGTCTATGATGGCAATTTCTAAAGTCCTTCCATAACCTTAATTAACCCATCTCGATTCTATCAATAATCCTGAATCACCACAGACGTCACATCTCCCTGTCCACTTTATACTTTTTAAATAAAAATAATTTAATGATCAAATGAAACCAACACAAATGCTAACCATATCAAATGCTTTCTGTACTAATGAGCTCCCTCCTTCATGAGTCCACTATTTTATCTAACAATAACATGGGTTAACCTTAAAATCAGTCACATCAATAATTTAATACAGTGGGGCAAAAAAGTATTTAGTCAGCCACCAATTGTGCAAGTTCTCCCACTTAAAAAGATGAGGCCTGTAATTTTCATCATAGACACAATTCAACTATGACAGACAAACTGAGAAAAAAAAATCACATTGTAGGATTTTTAATGAATTTATTTGCAAATTATGGTGGAAAATAAGTATTTGGTCACCTACAAACAAGCAAGATTTCCGGCTCTCACAGACCTGTAACTTCTTCTTTAAGAGGCTCCTCTGTCCTCCACTCGTTACCTGTATTAATGGCACCTGTTTGAACTTGTTATCAGTATAAAAAGACACCTGTCCACAACCTCAGTCACACTCCAAACTCCACTATGGCCAAGACCAAAGAGCTGTCAAAGGACACCAGAAACAAAATTGTAGACCTGCAACAGGCTGGGGAAGACTGAATCTGCAATAGGTAAGCAGCTTGGTTTGAAGAAATCAACTGTGGGAGCAATTATTAGGAAATGGAAGACATACAAGACCACTGATAATCTCCCTCGATCTGGGGCTCCACGCAAGATCTCACCCCGTGGGGTCAAATTGATCACAAGAACGGTGAGCAAAAATCACAGAACCACACGGGGGGACCTAGTGAATGACCTGCAGAGAACTGGGACCAAAGTAACAAAGCCTACCATCAGTAACACACTATGCCGCCAGGGACTCAAATCCTGCAGTGCCAGACATGTCCCCCTGCTTAAGCCAGTACATGTCCAGGCCCGTCTGAAGTTTGCTATAGAGCATTTGGATGATCCAGAAGAAGATTGGGAGAATGTCATATGGTCAGATGAAACCAAAATATAACTTTTTGGTAAAAACTCAACTCGTCGTGTTTGGAGGACAAAGAATGCTGAGTTGCATCCAAAGAACACCATACCCACTGTGAAGCATGGGGGTGGAAACATCATGCTTTGGGGCCGTTTTTCTGCAAAGGGACCAGGACAACTGATTCGTGTAAAGGAAAGAATGAATGGGGCCATGTATCGTGAGATTTTGAGTGAAAACCTCCTTCCATCAGCAAGGGCATTGAAGATGAAACGTGGCTGGGTCTTTCAGCATGACAATGATCCCAAACACACCGACCGGGCAACGAAGGAGTGGCTTTGTAAAGAAGCATTTCAAGGTCCTGGAGTTGGCCAGCCAGTCTCCAGATCTCAACCCCATAGAAAATCTTTGGAGGGAGTTGAAAGTCCGTGTTGCCCAGCAACAGCCCCAAAACATCACTGCTCTAGAGGAGATCTGCATGGAGGAATGGGCCAAAATACCAGCAACAGTGTGTGAAAACCTTGTGAAGACTTACAGAAAACGTTTGACCTCTGTCATTGCCAACAAAGGGTATATGACAAAGTATTGAGATAAACTTTTGTTATTGAACAAATACTTATTTTCCACCATAATTTGCAAATAAATTCATTAAAAATCCTACAATGTGATTTTCTGGATTCTTTTTTCTCATTTTCTCTGTCATAGTTGAAGTGTACCTATGATGAAAATGACAGGCCTCATCTTTTTAAGTGGGAGAACTTGCACAATTGGTGGCTGACAAAATTATTTTTTGCCCCACTGTATATGTTGCATAGTGTGGGATACATTATCTACAGTAATTTACCATTCCTAAGGACTGCAACATATTTATTTTCATTAATCATTTTAATGCTTATAAAATCACTATTTTTCTATCTCAATGTATTTTCCTGCCCTATTGGCTTAAAATATTTCCTGTCCAAACCTCAAAGGACCAAATCTTCCCCTATTTATTTTCGATGATAAATAGGATTTCTGTCCCTGTTGTAATACCAAATCAATAATAGCCAATTCGAAACCTTCACAGTCAGTGTTTACAACAGAATCCTGAACCTCTTCGCTTATTCTCACTAGTGTCTATTTCCCCGCTCCCCAAAATTTGTCCTGCCTCAATTCCACTTTCTCCTCTGTGGTTCAAACTACAATTATGTCCAAGAGCTATAAACTCCATCATAATTAATTTACCTTGAAATCAGTATCACAAATTACCACAAATTCATTATCCAAATGGCCCTCCCCTGAGGCTGATCAGACCACAAGGGAAAGCCATGATAGAGGTCAAAGGTTATACCACCCTTTTACAGTCGTATTCCATACTATATTAGACATATTAAAGAACCCTTTATCTAAAGAATTCACGTGTTAAATTAAAACTCCTAATATTCCATATGTGAGTGTACCCCTTTAAGATATCTTGTCTCTGGGAAACATGGAAATCTACTCCTTCCAATCATTAGTTTTACATTTCCTCAATGTTTCTATCTAAAACCCATTCAGTCTCTCTTCAAACAGTCTCCCAAAAATGCTTGATAGGAATACCCTGCCATTAGACACACACAACTGTGATAAACTTGCACTGTCCCTTTAAAATAAAATAAACTCAGCCTGCAATCCACTTTGCGGACCTTTCATTGTTCCTCGTAATGAAAACAGATTAGAATGTTAGTATACCTTAACTTCCTGTTAAATCTCACTGGTGTTACCTAAACAATCAAACCAAAATCAATAACCGGGAACTATTACAAACTTTTACGATACAACTATTCAGACCTCTCTCTCTTATAGCCAAATATAGCCCAGTGAACGCCACCAATCAGTGATGGCCACCTAGCAATTTTGTTGCTAGTTTTAGCATATTTTCAGACTACCCTGACAATATTCAGCTACTTTTAAAAATGTATTTGGAACTTTTAGCAACTTTTTTGAAAAGTGACTCAAAGCTATAATGCACGCATTTTCCCTCTAAATGACAAACATGTTTCTCTGTCACCCTCAGTCACAACCTCATTGCCTGGCTGCTAAAGTGCATTGTGATTGATGTCAGCAACAGGCGCTCAGTCCAGCCCAGGCAGCAGTAACTTCAGTGAATTGCAAATCATTGTTGGCTAACTGCAGCAGCAGTCGTACGGGTTCGATAAGCCAAACCCAATTTATCACAAATGTTGGATCTTGAATAGAACTTACAACATCAATCAACATCTCTTAATCAAAATTGTACTGCCAGAAGTACAGAAAAGAGTGTACCTGAACAACGGTCAAATCAATTTGAGTAACGTTATTGTGTATTCAACATAATGACGCAGTTTTACGTTATCTCGCAACAATTCAACCTGCCTCTAGGCAAAGATATACACCCTACTCTGATTGAGTTCTGCTTGAATTCTTTTGTAAAAGTAAATTCAAACTTTCCAACTTTCTCTACTCCAAAATTTAAAAGTACCATGTAATTCGCTAAATTTATAACGTATGTTATAAAAACATTTCGATGGGCACAACTCTATAGTAGTTGTCTCTTCGTTATTATTTAGAATTCATTAGATTTAGGTAAATGTCTCTTCTATGATTCAGTAATTGAAATACGACTTAATTCTCAATACGTTATTCGAGCAGATCCTTTAGGCAACAGACACCGTCTTTCATCTAAATTCGCTTCGCTATTATTTTGAATGAATTAGTCTCTCAATTTAAGCTAAACAACCTATTAAAAAAGTTCAATTTACATCTTATACAAACACTAGCGACCGTATCTTTCCAGGCAAAACATACAAATAGTTTAATTACAATCAAAATCTCAGATTTTAGTCCGAGCATTTATCGGGAACTGAACTTGGGTCTCAAGCTTGGAAGGCAGCTATTTAAACAATGAACCACCATCACTATTGGAATGATGGAGCCTCCCCGCCAACAACCCCTATTATTATAATTGTCTGTAACTCCAGCACCGAGACAATTCCCAAAAAATAGACCTAACTGAAAGGTCAAGACATCCCCAGCGAGGATTCACATTACTCCCTCTCTCTCGTTTTCTCTTTCTCAATAAGTTTGCTAAATCCTGTCTTAGTTCGGTTAAATCTTTCCTGGCTTTCCCTAGTGTAGCAATAATTATTCTATTCCTGTCTGTCTGCTCTCTTTTTGTGGCTTCAGACAACCACACCCTAGCGTTGTCTAGCCCCTCTACTCTGTCTACTTCCCTATATTATCTCCGCATACCTTGTGCATTTGCTTTATCATTAATTCACATTTTTCTCAAATTCGTTTTCTATCTACAGCCCACTGTAAAACCACCGCTGCTTTCACGGGTTTCTTCTTCCTCCGAGGAGGAGGAGGAGTAGGAGGGATCGCAGAACCAAAATGCAGCGTGGTATGTATCCATAATGTGATTTAATGGAAAAATGACTACAAAAACACAAAACACCAAGAGAATCAAAATGAAAACCGAAACAGTCCCGAATGGTGCAATCACTGAAACTGAAAAATAATCACCCACAACTCAAAGGTGAAACCAGGCTCCCTAAGTATGGTTCTCAATCAGGGACAACGATTGACAGCTGCCTCTGATTGAGAACCATACCAGGCCAAACACAGAAATCCCAAATTATAGAAAAAAAGAACATAGATTGCCCACCCCAACTCACGCCCTGACCATACTAAAACAAAGACAAAACAAAGGAAGTAAGGTCAGAACGTGACAGCTGACCCCTGTCCTGGGGTCCCTTCTCCTTTTACAGCCGCCCAATCCTTCTGGTTACTTTCTTCTATGTGTATGTGCTTTTTACCTTCTATATGTGTGTTCTTTTCTACCGCTATCCAATTACTATAGTTATGTTTTACAGTATATTCTCACAATCTAGGTGTATATATTTCTATGATCTATGTATGTGCTGTTTACCATTACCTAGTTACTATAGTTGCTCTCCTGTCTGACAATGTGTGTGTCTCTTTAATGCTTACAATCTATGTGTATGGATTTCTATATTTGTTTTTCTTTTCTGGAACCTTTATCTATAGATTTGGCTTTTGATTGGACATTAGATCTCACCCGTATACAATTATAAGCTCATTATAAGCTATTGTTCCTTGTGATCGTCGACGTTAATATCTCATATCTCACTCCTCTAGATTAGGTTTCCCTCTCCTCCTTTTTGGATATGACTTTCTTTCAGTATTGATTAGGTTAAGTTATCCTGTTCGCATAGAATTACCTTCCTTCTTTTGAATTTGGACAATGGCCACTTTACCACAGGTCAATTAACCATGAGTTATCCTATTTGTACAAAACGACCATCCTATTTAACTACACCTACTATATTCCTTCCTTCCTTCCGTTATTTTTATTTGTGGTAGTGCACATTACCTCAGGTCTTTTCGAACCTGCCTTCCTTCCTAACGATTTTGGTTAAACTACAAAGTAGAAACCTAGTGTATTTGTTCAGAATAATTAAGCACCTATTATTGATTAATTCTAAGCATTTTTAGAACATCCAATCAAAGATATCTTAAATCATTCCCCTCAAATTCGAGAATATAGACTACTGACCTCAGTCCTGAAGACTGGGAAAAGCAATGCCAGTTGGATCTAGTCACCGTTCCTGTCAACCTGGGGTATATACCGGCCTGTTATAGAGCCCCAATTTCAGGGCACAGGACTTTGTTTTACGGGACCACGGCCTGCCCGTGCACGGTTCTCGGCTTGTTACCTTCGGATGACAGAGACAGATATTTAGATCCGGCTTCGAAGGACCAATTGTTAGATGAATTTCGTTCTTATGTGTACATTAACCAATTCAATTTAAAACACTCTGTCTGTTTTATAAGAATTTGTAAGATTCTTATTTGCATAAAATAGACAGAGACCAGTATACCAAAATGAGCCAATAGCATTTATTCTCGAGAGCGCTGGTCATAATACCATGTACAGTGGGGCAAAAAAGTATTTAGTCAGCCACCTATTGTGTAAGTTCTCCCACTTAAAAAGATGTACCTATGATGAAAATTACAGGCCTCTCTCATCTTTTTAAGTGGAAGAACTTGCACAATTGGTGGCTGACTACATACTTTTTTGCCCCACTGTACATTGGTTTATATACCTCACATTTCGTCATAGTGTCTTAAATGCCCCTCCTTCTCTCCGACAAGGACAAAGCTGCTTCTAAAGTCCATTCCAACCCACTAACACACATACATTACACACTATATCTGTGTTACACACTATATACATTCCTTCTTCCACAATGGTTATCATTTCCAATTACCCTTTGTCCATGCTACATAACCTCTTTCTTATGAACTAACATTATTAATCAGATATAATAAAAAACAGGGTAGAATTCAATTAGTTATAGTTATAGTTAAATGTATACATTGTTCAGTCATTATTCATAAAATTCATAACAATTTGCCAGAATATGTTACATATTCATCCCATTGTCACACCCTGACCTTAGTATTCTTTGTTTTCTTTATTATTTTGGTTAGGTCAGGGTGTGACATGGGTGATTTATGTGTTTTTTTCCTGTCTATGGGTTTTGTATGTCTATGGGTGTTTACTAGTCTAGGTGTTATGTATGTCTATGGTTGCCAAGATTGGTTCTCAATTAGAGGCAGCTGTTTATCGTTGCCTCTGATTGGGAACCATATTTAGGCAGCCATATTCCTTGGGTATTTCGTGGGTTATTGTCTATGTTTAGTTGCCTGTGTCAGCACTATTATTGTCTGGGTGGTTTTTGTATAGTTCGTTCAGTGTTCTTCCTTCATTAAAAGAAGATGTATTCAAATCACGCTGCGCCTTGGTCTCATCGCTATAACGAACGTGACACCCATAATGTTGAAGTCATAATATCGATGTTACAGCTTCTTTAGACATAGGTCAAGTTTGGGTGGCTACTGGCAATTTCTGAAATAAGACCACATCACCAGGTAGCCTGTTGTTCTGGCAATGATGAGTCAGTAGTAGATTGCTAAACTGTATTTTATATGGATGATTAATGTAGGCCTACTCTGTTTTTGCCGGGTAATACTGTCTTTCTGGCCACTAATCTGAATAGGGTAGGGCTATTTGGAATCCTTGGGACATCTCTACCCTAAACATAAGCTTAGTTTAACCCATACCACCTTTGCCCAACAATGCTGATGACTGGTCATTGGCAGTGGAGTGTATTCATGAATGCCAAGGGAAGCCAGGCCCCTCCCAATTTTATTTTTTTTAATTTTTTTTAACCAAGGAACAAAATAAAAAAAACTAAATCATTTATCTTCCGTCTCTGTGGTTATTGTTGCCGCCGAAGCATTGAAGGCAAGGGAAGCCAATGAGCATTTACATTTTTTAATTTTTTATTTAACCTTTATTTAACCTTCTGTCAGGCCTCCCTTGACAGAAAAAGTATATCAGCATTGAGCTAAACTGAGCGAGCTCAATTGAATGGTCCTGGAGCACCAACAAAAAAAAGTGTCAAGGGAAGCCAGCTTGGGTTTTGGCTTCACTAGTATCAAATCCCATTGAGAGCATACATCATTGACAGAAAAACTTGAATTGTTGCATCTCGTTGTTGTTGTCGTCCAGTTGCCAGCTAGCTATAATGGACACTTCTCTAAATTAGCCATGGTTGGAGATAGTGGTATGGGATTTTTTATGAATAATGACTAAATGATGTATACATTTAACATAGAACTATAACTGACAGAATACTACCCTGTCACTGTATGATTGTATGAATCTTATTAGAATCATAACACTAAATCTAATGTGTGTAGTTTTAGTCAAGAATTAGAACAAGGACTTTCTGTTCCTTGTTAGAAACAAATGGAGCTATCGTCAGACCGGCTGGAATACTGTGTTCCTTACAGGACATTCTATCCCCACCAAGGGAGGGGAGAGACCTTGGGCTTGTAGTAGATTGTTTAACAGATGGTAGAATATTTACGAGTAGGAGAAGACTTAATTCTCTGTACTTTACAATGATTATAACGGCGATTCTGATCAAACCATTAATTTATACATTGTTGTGCCCCTGGCCTGAGAGGATGGAAGTTCAATACGTAGCTAGATGTAGAACACTAATGTTAAATAGCTAACGTTGCCCATTTATTAAAGTTAAGCTAGCTAGCAAGCCTTTTAGCCAGGTAGCCCAGGACACCAAAAGATAAAAGCATGTACTGCATGACAGAGTGATAGACCATTTCGTCAACATGAAATAGAGGATGGCATTGGCATTTCTCTACAAGTAGAGTGAGTCAACATGTTTTTCAACTTGCATGAAAGAGCACGCATGTACGTACATGGATTTAGCCTTGTTGATTGGACTAAATAGTTTTTGGTATATTTTAGTTGTCACTGTATTAGACTAAGCAAAGGTGATTTGATGATGTTGAAGTTGAAATGGTGCTGGAATAGTGGAGGCTTCCCCAGTGATTTTACCCATGCAACGCTGCTGGTCATTGGTCAACAATCAAGACTCACACATTTTTGGTTCGGGAGAATAGGTGCGAATTCGAGTTCAGTGGGATTAGAACAATTACATATTTATTGTCTTTTTTTTACACATTTTTGGGGGAAATTATACCACCATGGAAAAGGGCACTTTGGAGACTGGAAGGGGTATGTGCTCTGCACATGCCTGAACAGAGGCAAGGATTATTTGCTGACAATGAGCAATCAATAGGTAAAGAGAGCAGGTGGAAGTAATGTTGAGGAGGATATGGGGCTAGCCATACAATGCATTTGGAATGTATTCAGACCCCTTGACTTTTTCCACATTTTGTTAAGTTACAGCCTTATTCTAAAATGTATTAAATAGATTTTTCCCCTCCTCCATCTACACACCCATAATGACAAAGCAAAAACAGCTTTTTAGACATTTTTGCAACTGTATTTAAAAACGTATACAGACCCTTTACTCAGTACTTTGTTGAAGCACCTTTGGCAGCGACTACAGTCCCGAGTCTTATTGGGTATGACGCTACAAACTTGGCACACCTGTATTTGGGGAGTTTCTCCCGTTCATCTCTGCAGATCCTCTCAAGATCTGTCAGGTTGAATGGAGCGCGTCGCTGCACAGCTATTTTCAGGTCTCTCCATGGATGTTCAAGTCCAGGCTCTGTCTTGGCCACTCAAAGAACAATAATAGACTTGTCCTGAAGCCACTCATGAATTGTCTTGGCTGTGTGCTTAGAGTTGTTGTTCTGTTGGAAGGTGAACCTTCGACCCAGTCTGCGGTCCTAAGCGCTCTGGACCAGGTTTTCATCAAGGATCTCTCTGTAATTTTCTAGGTTAATCTTTCCCTCGATCCTGACTAGTCATGCCAAAGAGTTCAATAATGGTTTCAGCAGACCAGAGAATCTTGTTTCTCATGGTCGGAGAGTCCTTTAGGTGCCTTTTGGCTCCAAGCGGGCTGGCTACTACCTTTTACTGAGGAGTGGCTTACATCTGGCCACAAGGTTCTCTCTGTACTTTGCTTTGTTCCTCTTTCCCTAAATCCTGACTAGTCTCACAGTCCCTGCCGCTGAAAAACATCCCCACAGTATGATGCTGCCACCACCATGCTTCACTGTAGGGATGGTGCCAGGTTCTCCAGACGTGACGCTTGGCATTCAGGCCAAACAGGTTCATCTTGGTTTCATCAGACCAGAGAATCTTGTTTCTCATGGTCTGAGAGTCCTTTAGGTGCCTTTTGGAATACTCCAAGCGGGCTGTGTGCTTTTTACTAGGTAATGGCTTCTGTTTTGCGATAAAGGCCTGATTTGGTGGAGTGCTGCAGAGATAGTTGTCCTTCTGGAAGGCTTTCCCCATCTCCACAGAGGAACTCTGGAGCTCTGTCAGTGGCCATGATGTTCTTGGTCCCCTCCCTCCCTTCTCCCCCGATTTCTCAGTTTGGGCGGGTGGCCAGCTCAAGGAAGAGTCTTGGTGGTTCCAAACTTCTTCCATTTAAGAATGATGTAGGCCACTGTGTTCTTGGGGACCTTATTTAAAAGCATTTTTATTTAACTAAGTAAGTCCGTTAAGAACAAATTCTTATTTACAATGACGGCCTACCCCGGCCAAACCGGACGAGGCTGGGCCAATTGTATGCCACCCTATGGGACTCCCAATCACGGCCGGATGTGATACAGCCTGGAATTGAACCAGGGACTGTAGTGATGCCTCTTGCACTGTATTCCCCTGGGTTGTAGGATCATCTTGAATTAAAATATCAATTGGCCTAGAGGTTTTTTGGGGGACCAAATATGGCACTTGTGAATGTTATTACCTCTGGATTGCGCCTAAAATGCGCTTTAGGCCTAAAGGGGTTTAATACCTGATCAAGTTGTGATGATTTCTGGTGTATGTGCATGCTTGTAGGGGACCTGCTTACAGTAGTTTATCCATGGCAACATCGGGAAGTAGCACTAGCCACTCCAGCATGGTAGTGGAAAATTGTATTTTATTCAAATAGTACTTATATTTTCACGTTTTTTTAGACCGAAGGGCAGTTATTAAACCGATTTTAGGAGGAAACTGATGCCTTTGCAGCCTGAACGGAAGATGTTTCATGTATGAGCCGGTCACAGGGGGACACCAGTGTATAGACAGACGGCTGGGCACATAACAGGTGGACGCAGATTACGTAAAATGAATAATAGCGTCATCTGGCTGTGGGTTGGACTAATTATACAGCAACTGAGAATATAGTCTAGAAAGAGCATGATGGGCTGTTATTACACAACATACAGTATTACAGTTTGTTTATCTTGACGGTGCCCTTCAGTGATTGTGCCCTTCTATGATTATGCGCAGAAGCTGTCAGAAGGTAGTCTAGGTCTGTATGGAGATGGAGCGTGCACACTACAGTTCCCGACATCCCATCTCGGCAATCGCTGTTCTCCTCGCATGTTTACGCATGAGGCGCTTCTGCAGTGAGCTACTGGATATTGATGTGCTTTAATGTGTCCCCACTCCTCTCCTCTTACCTCTCCTCCTTCTCCGCTCTGTCCATAGAGACTCAGCGCGCTCAGATGCCTTGGCGTTCTAGCGGTAGAAACAGCAGCGTGAGCGTCTCAATGCAGGGGCAGCAAGAGCACCCCGATGGCCACCAGCACAAGAGACTGCGCTAAGCAGACGACCAGCGCGCGCGTTCATCTATGCTTCTCAACCCCGAACCTCCTCTAGCGAAGAGAGAGGTGCCCAAATCCGTTTTAGGATATCGCTTTTTTTTGTCCCTTTTTTTGTCCATTCGATGAAGAAGAACTGATGACGATGTATCGGCGATGGTGGATTTCCCTTTTGTGCGTCTATGGACTGATGTGCATCGTTCATTCCAGCAATCATATACCTCGAAATGGTAATGTATTTATGACAACAAATATTGCTATGTATTTTATTGGAACAGATCCGAATGGCAACAGCATCACCAATAACACGTTCCACATTCCATGTTATTATGCTGCCAGAGAGGGAGCCTGAATCCCCAACGTAAACAACCTCTAACATTTGCATTTAATGTAACCTTATGAAAGGGAATCGGTCTATTATTAATTAAAACTATTTGAGGAAAAATATTCCAAAACCATTACAGTGCTATTTCACATTGATGTGTGTTTTGGTATAGGCGCTTGTAGCTGTGTTTTTTTGCGCCAGGATAGCTATCGCAATCTTAAACATCGCTGTTTCCTCCCTGTGCAGGAGACGCCTTGTCGCAGGCGAAGGCTGTTCGTGATGCGAGCAGGTTCGCCGGGAAGGAGGACACGGTCCCTCTCCGTCTGCTCTACAGCATGCACAACCACAGTCAAATCACCCACGATGTCATCAGCACCAGGACTAGAGCCAGTTCCAGCCCCACACAGGTAGCCTACACAGTGGTGGTGTTATTTGTTATGGTGGCGATGGAGCTCCGCTATGTGCAGAGAGACAAATGCCTTTGGTACGCGTTGCTGTTGGAGACATCCCGCTATTCTCATGTTGTTTATGTTTTTGTTGAATCATCTCCTTTTTACGCATTTCACATATAATTCGGCAAGATCACATTTTCACCTATACCAAGCTAGTTCTTTTGACTAGTGGTCTATTTACAGAAATATAGTCTATTCAATTTCGCCACATTTAAAAGCGTAGGCAGTGTCTTTTCATTGAGAAAAATAAAGATAGCCTGGTGGTATATTGTGGGGGTTTCTATGCACATACATACACAAAGACAGGCTCAGGCCTGGTCAGAAAAAAGAGCCCATGCATGAAACACATGGGGATGAAGCCTATGCATTATAATGAATAGATACATAGGCCTGTAACATCCATACATGTTTAATTGGGTCAAATATGTTGTTTCCCTTATATAGTAAGAGAGGTTCTTATTATTAAAAAGGTGAGCAGACCTGACACAATATCTTCAGAATCTATTGAATAATGATTGGTTTGTGCCCTTACAATGGATTCGCCAGTAACCCACATGGCCCTATGTCTGAGACACACTGCTTCTTGGATGGTTAAAGAGAGTCTGCTCTCTATCTGGTTGGCATCCTTTACAGTTCACTAGCTGGGTGGTTGCTTTGGCTATTAAATTATCTGTTTGATGTGAAGACCTAGTCTGGATACTCAGATACAATCATAAGGCTCTCTACCTCTGAAATGTACACGTTATAAACATCAGATTTTTATTCCACTATTCCTTCCTTTTATCTCAAATCTAGTTGTTCCAGTGCAGTCAACACATGTTATTTGTCCGTGTTTTATATACATTTCCACACTATGAAGTTGGAAAAATGCTGTGAAAATGATGATAGTGCCCTTTTAGTGCAAGAGCTGTTTGAAAAGACCGCCTGAAATTTCAGCCTCAGCAGAGGGACATCGAGAGCACAGGCACAAGGGCAGACACTTTCATTACAGGAATCATGAGGATAATGCACTTTATAGTTTGACCAAATTGTGGTTTTAAAACATTTTGGGTGAGGTGACAATGTAGAATGTGCCCGTTCTCCGTTTATATGCACCCTTTCAGTTTGTTTACTAGTATAATGACAAGGTCGGAGCAGTTCCCTTTGCTCATACTGCGTTTGACTTTGAATGTGAGTTAACATGACCTCAGCTCAGCCTATCAGAAAACCAGGCAGGCCCATCTTAGTAGGGGGGCCAGCCAGAATAATGGAGAAATTGCGCGAAAACTATCTGGCATTTGCCAAATGGCCAATCTGCCCCTGGATGCTAACCTATTATGGGTTTATAGTTCCAGAGGCTATGCTAGTCGAAAGGCTAGCCTGCTCGGGGCTCCCACCGGGTCAGGTAAAGGGCTGCAGATTGAGGCCGGCAGGGGAGGTGTTAACCCTTTGTCTCTCACTCCAAGGGGGAGAGAACCTGGCTAGCCATGATAACCAAGCTAATTGGACACATCTGTCATTGATTGTTTATATGACCTCACTGGTGTTCTATATGTTGAGCTCTAATAAGGAACATGAGCTTACGTCATTAGAACAGTTAACTTGGGACTGGAACATGTGTGCCAGATACTGATAAACTTCATTTGTCTTCAAAAAAGATTATTGTGCCGCCTAAAAGAAAGTTCTTGGGGGAAACACTGCCTCGTCTTTTTGTCACTATTTACAGCACAACTGCATCAGGTGTCTTCCGTTGAAATTATACTGCCCCAAAAAGAGAGAGAAAGAGATATGAGGGAATCTTCATTTGATTTGATCAGTCTTTGAGTTTCTTGTCATCCCCAGAGAGAGTTTTATACTGACCTCAAATCAGCCACTTTGTCACACAGCCTGCATTCTCAGCGTCATATTGTCTAATTATGCTCGGATTTCGACTGTTTTTAGCTCGGTATCATAACATCTGAAAGGAACCTGTCAAATCATTCTTAAACGTATGACACACAAAAATAACTGTTTATGAACTTGCGTTGAGTCGACTATTTTCAGTTAAAGGCGTAACCTACTTTACACATTTTTAAAAGAGGAGCTTTGAGAAGAGCTCAGCTGAGTGCTGTTTAAGCGTTTCTGTGGAAGAAAAGCACTTATAGTCATGGGCCCATAGCCATCAGTTGTGTGTGTGTGTGTGTGTGTGTGTGTGTGTGTGTGTGTGTGTGTGTGTGTGTGTGTGTGTGTGTGTGTGTGCGTGTGTGTGTGCGTGTGCGTGTGTGTAAGGCTGTCTGTGTTGTAGTAGGATAACAGCACTCCCTGGTAGGCCCCTAGCTCCATCAGTGTGTGTGTGTGTGTTTAAGGCTGTCTGTGTTGTAGTAGGATAACAGCACTCCCTGGTAGCCCCCTAGCTCCATCAGTGGAGTTAGGTCTTGCTATGATGCACTAATCAATGAAACAGGAGTCGCTGATGGTCTCGGTGCCTCGGCTCGGCCCAGTCAAACTGGGAAATCTGGTCCAGGAGAACACAATTACTGGTACCACTTCATGTGGATTCAATTCGCTTAATTTGATTTTAAAGTGTGCCCTGAAAAGGAATCACATACTCGCGTACCGGTATATGCGCGGGCGTACACACACACACACACACTAACAATAGTGTCTGTGGCCACAGGGGACCCTGAGGTCTAAGGTCATTCTTGGGTGAAGATTGGGGCATTTTACACACACATACACACACACACACACACTCCCTTGGTTTTAATGCAGGGTCCGGTGTGTATTGACTCAGGCCCGTGGGCCATGCCTGGGGGAGGGGTTAGTCCTGTATTAGACTAGCTGGGGACTCCCTCAGAGTTACACAGGAACAATAGTGGGAAGTCCTCGTTTCCCTTGGGGCCTGTAATAGACCACGCGCCATATGTGCCCAGAGCTAGGGATGTATTAGACCTTCCCCCTCAACCAAATCAATCATTTCTGGATGAGCCAGCAGGGAGGGTGGGTGGGTGTGTGTGAGAGTACAGGGGGAGGTGGGAGGGTGTGAGTACAGGGGGAGGTGGGAGGGTGTGAATACAGGAGGAGGTGGGAGGGTGTGAGTACAGGAGGCGGTGGGAGGGTGTGAGTAGAGGAGGCGGTGGGAGGGTGTGAGTACAGGAGGAGGTGGGAGGGTGTGAGTACAGGGGGAGGTGGGAGGGTGTGAGTACAGGGGGAGGTGGGAGGGTGTGAGTACAAGGGGAGGTGGGAGGGTGTGAGTACAGGAGGAGGTGGGAGGGTGTGAGTACAGGAGGAGGTGGGAGGGTGTGAGTACAGGAGGAGGTGGGAGGGTGTGAGTACAGGGGGAGGTGGGAGGGTGTGAGTACAGGAGGAGGTGGGAGGGTGTGAGTACAGGAGGCGGGGGGAGGGTGTGAGTACAGGAGGCGGTGGGAGGGTGTGTACAGGAGGAGGTGGGAGGGTGTGAGTACAGGATGAGTTGGGAGGGTGTGAGTTACACAGATTTGCATGGTTAATGTCACCGATGTCTCTCAGAATGTCTGGGTCTAGTTCAGCTTCAATCACAGCTCCCATCTCTCAGAATGTCTGGGTCTAGTTCAGCTTCCATCACAGCTCCCCTGTCTCTCAGAACGTCTTCCTTTCCTTAAAGTTCATGTACAGTATGTATATTGTTAGTTGTTTTGTAAAAGCTTTTTCAGCACTCAATGCAATAGAGATGATTGTACAACGTTTCTGAATTTTTTTTTATTCACAGGGGAACCACATGGCCCAAGCCAGCTTCCAGGTGGACGCGTTTGGTGAGCAGTTCATCTTGGATGTTGAACTGAACCAGTGAGTATAACCTTTGACCTATCACCAACATTCTCTGTATCTACTGCGATAAATCCCCTTTCTCTCTATGTCATGATTTCTGCATGTGGTAGTATAATAGCCAGTAGTACTAGACGGTATTTTGTATGATTAAAGGGATTCTCTGTTATTTTTGTATACTTATTAGCAAGTTGTTCTGAAAGTAAACACCCATGAGCCAAAAGTGTTCCCCGAAAATAGTGTACTACATCACATATGTGCAGATACTGTATGTGCACCACGTCATTGCTCTCTCTTTCACTCTGCTGTGTGTGATTCTTGCTAGCTGTCACTCAAATTACGAGGGGCTGAATCTCATTGGCTGGAACTCAAATTGCTAGGGGTCTGGCCCATGCGGGGGAAATGTAGGGAAAATGACACAGCACAGCTTCCAGAAAATAGTCACTTTCAAACGAGCAGTTTCGTGCCTCATTGAGGTAAGACAGTAATTCCGATCATAGATTATGCATGGGTGAACTACATATCGACACATCCAGGCCAAAGCGGGAGGTTTCAAAAAGACTTACTAGTCGCCAAAGTACCGGAGCATGTCTTTAAGAGCTGTTAAATTAGTCCCCAATGTCTTCCTCACAAAGCTTTGATCTGGGGAAACCTGTTAGTGCCAGTGCTGAAGGCCTATCTTTCATTATGAATACTTGGTTGGTAATACTGCTTATAGGCTGCTTATTCACTCGGGAACAATAGTTTATAAACTGTTCATAAGCAGGTTATAAGCTGTTCATAAGCAGGTTATAAGCTGTTCATAAGTTAAGAGGTAGTTTCGCGAGCCTGTGCTAACTAGTGTTAGCACAATGTTTGGAGGTCTACAGGTACGGTAGCATGTCCTTCATGGTGCATGCAGAGACATTAAAATGGGATCCACGAGTTCGGCCTCTGGGTGTGTAGAACAACAGAATCTGGCAGTACATCTTTATGTGCTCTAATGGTCTCTGTAATGGAGGCATGAGGAATGAGACATCTTTCACCTCTGGTTGATCGTAGTGGTACAGAGCAGACAGGACCATATTTCCTCCCAGTGTCCAGTGCCTTTTGGGCCACCTTGTTTTGGGGAAGTAATGATATGCTGTGTGTTTGTGGGGCTATTTCTCTCGCTCTCCATCCCGCCATCTCTCTTGCTCAGCTTTCTCCCTTTTACTCCCTCTCACTGTTTCTCTGTCAGCTCTTTCCACTTCTCTCTCCCTCTCTTCCTTTCTCTCAAGCTCTCTCTATCTGGCCCTCACACTCTGCTGACCAATGGTCTTTCACTACTGAGGGGAAGTTGTGTCTCTCTCTCTCTCTGTGTCTGTCACAGACACAAAGACACAGGGTGACAGGTTCAGTACACATCACTGCTTTCTGCATCAGAAAGTAGGCTGGCCCTCTTTGAGGTCTGGTAGATCGGTGCATTGATGAAAGTAGGCTGGCCCTCAGGTCTCGTAGATCTGTGCATTGATGAAAGAAGGCTGGCCCTCTATGAGGTCTGGTAGATCGATGCATTGATGAAAGTAGGCTGGCCCTCTATGAGGTCTGGTAGATCAATGCATTGATGAAAGAAGGCTGGCCCTCTATGAGGTCTGGTAGATCGATGCATTGATGAAAGAAGGCTGGCCCTCTATGAGGTCTGGTAGATCGATGCATTGATGAAAGTAGGCTGGCCCTCTATGAGGTCTGGTAGATCAATGCATTGATGAAAGTAGGCTGGCCCTCTTTGAGGTCTGGTAGATCGATGCATTGATGAAAGTAGGCTGGCCCTCTTTGAGGTCTGGTAGATCGGTGCATTGATGAAAGTAGGCTGGCCCTCTTTGAGGTCTGGTAGATCGATGCATTGATGAAAGTAGGCTGGCCCTCTTTGAGGTCTGGTAGATCGATGCATTGATGAAAGTAGGCTGGCCCTCTTTGAGGTCTGGTAGATCGGTGCATTGATGAAAGTAGGCTGGCCCTCTTTGAGGTCTGGTAGATCGATGCATTGATGAAAGTAGGCTGGCCCTCTTTGAGGTCTGGTAGATCGATGCATTGATGAAAGTAGGCTGGCCCTCTTTGAGGTCTGGTAGATCGATGCATTGCACTATTTTAGTTTATAACGCCTCCTTACACAAATTCCGCCGTACCTTGCGTCATTGTTAACCTGCAGATGTAGGAACTACCAGACCCTTTGACCTTACTCTTGGAATAGTTTTCCAAAAGTCTTTACATGTGATGTTTTGGTGTCTCTAGGCCTATCTATCTCTATTCAGATGGCTGCTGATTGATTATCTGTTTTACTGAAGAATGTGTGTTTTCTATGATTGTGATTTGTATCTCTGTTGTGCTTTTTTGTAGTGTATTGATGTGTATAATTTTGGTAATCACAGGGTTGTTCTGAAAAAGAGACCTTGGTCTCAGAATGACTCCCTGTCAAAATAAAGGTGAAATAAATCAAACAAGCTCACCTAAGCAGACAGTTGTGTGTAGAAGTGAGTCTGCATCATTAGAGCTGAAGTCATCTCTCTCTGTATGAGGATCTATTTCCCCTGTCACCCAGAGCCATTCACACACAGTAGACTGAGAGAAATGGAGATGACATCACAGGAATATCCAAACAGCACAGTGCTGCCACTCGTAGGGTTACTGTATGATGCATGAAGCGTCATGTGTCATGACACAGTGTCCCTGTGGGATGTAGAGCTATTGTTGTGACACGGTCAGGCACGTCTCTGTCGTATGTTGTGTTTGGTGACCTGAGGTGCTGGATGTCATCCATCATATGGAGTCTGTGCTGTAACTGTGTGTCTGTATGGTTTGGGAAGCCTGCATATAGATTTGAACCCCTGTCCTGTTGTAGTGATCAGTACAATGGTAGTATGGAGGGAATGGTTCTCTGTCCTGTTGTAGTGATCAGTACAATGGTAGTATGGAGGGAATGGTTCTCTGTCCTGTTGTAGTGATCAGTACAATGGTAGTATGGAGGGAATGGTTCTCTGTCCTGTTGTAGTGATCAGTACAATGGTAGTATGGAGGGAATGATTCTCTGTCCTGTTGTAGTGATCAGTACAATGGTAGTATGGAGGGAATGGTTCTCTGTCCTGTTGTAGTGATCAGTACAATGGTAGTATGGAGGGAATGGTTCTCTGTCCTGTTGTAGTGATCAGTACAATGGTAGTATGGAGGGAATGGTTCTCTGTCCTGTTGTAGTGATCAGTACAATGGTAGTATGGAGGGAATGGTTCTCTGTCCTGTTGTAGTGATCAGTACAATGGTAGTATGGAGGGAATGGTTCTCTGTCCTGTTGTAGTGATCAGTACAATGGTAGTATGGAGGGAATGGTTCTCTGTCCTGTTGTAGTGATCAGTACAATGGTAGTATGGAGGGAATGGTTCTCTGTCCTGTTGTAGTGATCAGTACAATGGTAGTATGGAGGGAATGGTTCTCTGTCCTGTTGTAGTGATCAGTACAATGGTAGTATGGAGGGAATGGTTCTCTGTCCTGTTGTAGTGATCAGTACAATGGTAGTATGGAGGGAATGGTTCTCTGTCCTGTTGTAGTGATCAGTACAATGGTAGTATGGAGGGAATGGTTCTCTGTCCTGTTGTAGTGATCAGTACAATGGTAGTATGGAGGGAATGGTTCTCTGTCCTGTTGTAGTGATCAGTACAATGGTAGTATGGAGGGAATGGTTCTCTGTCCTGTTGTAGTGATCAGTACAATGGTAGTATGGAGGGAATGGTTCTCTGTCCTGTTGTAGTGATCAGTACAATGGTAGTATGGAGGGAATGGTTCTCTGTCCTGTTGTAGTGATCAGTACAATGGTAGTATGGAGGGAATGGTTCTCTGTCCTGTTGTAGTGATCAGTACAATGGTAGTATGGAGGGAATGGTTCTCTGTCCTGTTGTAGTGATCAGTACAATGGTAGTATGGAGGGAATGGTTCTCTGTCCTGTTGTAGTGATTAGTACAATGGTAGTATGGAGGGAATGGTTCTCTGTCCTGTTGTAGTGATCAGTACAATGGTAGTATGGAGGGAATGGTTCTCTGTCCTGTTGTAGTGATCAGTACAATGGTAGTATGGAGGGAATGGTTCTCTGTCCTGTTGTAGTGATCAGTACAATGGTAGTATGGAGGGAATGGTTCTCTGTCCTGTTGTAGTGATCAGTACAATGGTAGTATGGAGGGAATGATTCTCTGTCCTGTTGTAGTGATCAGTACAATGGTAGTATGGAGGGAATGGTTCTCTGTCCTGTTGTAGTGATCAGTACAATGGTAGTATGGAGGGAATGGTTCTCTGTCCTGTTGTAGTGATTAGTACAATGGTAGTATGGAGGGAATGGTTCTCTGTCCTGTTGTAGTGATCAGTACAATGGTAGTATGGAGGGAATGGTTCTCTGTCCTGTTGTAGTGATCAGTACAATGGTAGTATGGAGGGAATGGTTCTTTGTCCTGTTGTAGTGATCAGTACAATGGTAGTATGGAGGGAATGGTTCTCTGTCCTGTTGTAGTGATCAGTACAATGGTAGTATGGAGGGAATGGTTCTCTGTCCTGTTGTAGTGATCAGTACAATGGTAGTATGGAGGGAATGGTTCTCTGTCCTGTTGTAGTGATCAGTACAATGGTAGTATGGAGGGAATGGTTCTCTGTCCTGTTGTAGTGATCAGTACAATGGTAGTATGGAGGGAATGGTTCTCTGTCCTGTTGTAGTGATCAGTACAATGGTAGTATGGAGGGAATGGTTCTCTGTCTTGTTGTAGTGATCAGTACAATGGTAGTATGGAGGGAATGGTTCTCTGTCCTGTTGTAGTGATCAGTACAATGGTAGTATGGAGGGAATGGTTCTCTGTCCTGTTGTCTCTCTCTCTCCCTCCCTCTTTCCATCTCTCTCCCTCCTGCTGTGGCTATGTGTTTGATGAGGTTCTGTTATATGCTCTCTCTGTGTGTGTGCGTGTGTGTGTGTGCGTGTGTGCGCGCTGCTCTTCTCTTCTCCATCCATCCCTCGCTCCCCAAGCGCTGCTCACTGACCTCACTCTTTAACCAATCACAGTGCACCCTGCTTGGGTTAAATGCAGAAGACACATTTCAGTTGAATGCATTCAGTTGTACAACTGACTAGGTATCCCCCTTTCCCTTTGTTGACGAGATAACTTTCTTGAGCTGTGTGTGTGTGAGGAGGGCATTGAGGTTGAGCGTGCATGTTTCTTGGCTTCATGCAGCGAGACCTAGTTTCCTTAGTTTGATCAATGGCCTCTCTGCTCTGTGTGTGTGTGTCTGTGTGTGTCTGTATGTGTTTAAGGAGTTGCAAGCATAACAAACAAGAGGCTGCTTGTTTTTATTTCAGTTGATTTTGAGATGCTACTCTCTCTTTCCACTGGGATCTTTAAATAAGATCACAGATTTGATGATGAAGAACCTCTCAGAAACGCATCAGGTATTTTTAGCTTGTGCCTACTATAACTGCAACTGTGAGGTTGTGTGTGTTTTTAGTGTATAAAGTTTTAATGCTACATGCACAAGTACAGTGAAATGCCTTTCTTGCAAGCCCTAAACCCAACAATGCAGTAGTCAGTAACAATGTAATAGTAAAAATACCAAAGTATTGCAGGGCAGAAGTGTGTCTGTGTTGCCTAGCGTGCTAAGGTCACACATCACTCCCTTAGGCTTCTTTGTCCTCTCCCTCTTACATCTTTGGCTGCCTCCAAATTGCCATTCATTGCCTCGGGAGTGGGCTGGGATGGAGTGGGAGTGGGCTGCAATGGGGTGGGAGTGGGCTGGGATTTGCTGGGCTGGGATGGGGTGGGAGTGGGCTGGGATGGGGTGGGAGTGGGATGGGCTAGGGTGGGAGTGGGCTGGGATGGGATGTGTTGGGGTGGGGGTGCTTCTTTGAATGATGCTCCCCTTTCCACATAAACCACACCCCCTCCTCACTCCTCACCTCCCCTCCCACCTGCTCACGCTGAATAATTGATGTCCCTGTAAGATTAAAGGGGGACGCTGAAATGGGATGTGTGTGTGTGAATGGCTCAGTCTGGTGCTCCTACTGCAGTACCAATTAAGCCTCAATGTGGCTCTTATAAACCATGGGCCAGTTTAGAGCCTGGAGACCCACAGAACATATTATTTACATTACAACTAATACAAACCTATTGTTTACATTACAACTAGTACAAACCTATTGTTTACATTACAACTAGTACAAACCTATTGTTTACATTACAACTAGTACAAACCTATTGTTTACATTACAACTAGTACAAACCTATTGTTTACATTACAACTAGTACAAACCTATTGTTTACATTACAACTAGTACAAACCTATTGTTTACATTACAACTAGTACAAACCTATCGTTTACATTACAACTAGTACAAACCTATTGTTTACATTACAACTAGTACAAACCTATTGTTTACATTACAACTAGTACAAACCTATTGTTTACATTACAACTAGTACAAACCTATTGTTTACATTACAACTAGTACAAACCTATTGTTTACATTACAACTAATACAAACCTATTGTTTACATTACAACTAGTACAAACCTATTGTTTACATTACAACTAGTACAAACCTATTGTTTACATTACAACTAGTACAAACCTATTGTTTACATTACAACTAGTACAAACCTATTGTTTACATTACAACTAGTACAAACCTATTGTTTACATTACAACTAGTACAAACCTATTGTTTATATTACAACTAATTCAAACTTATTGTTTACATTACAACTAATACATACATAAATGATTACCGTCCCGTAGCACTCACGTTGGTAGCCATGAAGTGCTTTGAAAGGCTGGTCATGGCTCACATCAACACCATCCTCCCGGATACCCTAGACCCACTCCATTTCAAAAACCGTCCCTGCAGATCCACAGATGATGCAATCTCAATCACACTCCACACTGCCCTTTCCCACCTGGACAAAAATAACTCCTATGTGAGAACGCTTTTCATTGACTACAGCTCAGCGTTCAACACCATGGTGCCCACGAAGCTCTTCACTAAGCTAAAGACCCTGAGACTAAACACCTCCCTTTGCAACTGGATCCTGGACTTCCTGACAGGCCGCCCCAGGTGGTGAGGGTAGGTAGCAACACATCTGCCACGCTGATCCTCAACACTGGAGCTCCACAGGGGTGCGTGCTCAGTCCCCTCCTGTACTCCCTGTTCACCCACAACTGCATGGCCAGGCACGACTCCAACACCATCATTAAGTTTGCAGATGACACAGTGGTAGGCCTGATCACCGACAACGACGAGACAGCCTATAGGGAGAAGGTCAGAGACCTGGCCGGGTGGTGCCAGAATAACAACCTATCCCTCAACGTAACCAAGACTAAGGAGATGATTGTGGACTACAGGAAAAGGAGGACCGAGCACGCCCCCATTCTTATCGACTGGGCTGTAGTGGAGCAGGTTGAGAACTTCAAGTTCCTTGGTGTTCACATCAACAACGAACTATCATGGTCCAAACACACCAAGACAGTCGTGAAGAGGGCACGACAAAACCTTTTCCCCCTCAGGAGACTAAAAAAATTTGGCATGGGTCCCCAGATCCTCAAATAGTTCTACAGCTGCACCATCGAGAGCATCCTGACCGGTTGCATCACTGCCTGTTATGGAAACTGCTCGGCATCTGACCGTAAGGCGCTACAGAGGGTAGTGCGTACGGCCCAGTACATCACTGGGGCCAAGCTTCCTGCAATCCAAGACCTACAGTATATCACAAAAGTGAGTACACCCCTCACATTTTTGTAAATATTTGAGTATATCTTTTCATGTGACAACACTGAAGAAATGACACTTTGCTACAATGTAAAGTAGTGAGTGTACAGCTTGTATAACAGTGTAAATTTGCTGTCCCCTCAAAATAACTCACACAGCCATTAATGTCTAAACTGCTGGCAACAAAAGTGAGTACACCCCAAAGTGAAAATGTCCAAATTGGGCCCAAAGTGTCAATATTTTGTGTGGCCACCATCATTTTCCAGCACTGCCTTAACCCTCTTGGGCATAGAGTTCACCAGAGCTTCACAGGTTGCCACTGGAGTCCTCTTCCACTCCTCCATGACAACATCACGGAGCTGGTGGATGTTAGAGACCTTGCACTCCTCCACCTTCCGTTTGAGGATGCCCCACAGATGCTCAATTGGGTCTAGGTCTGGAGACATGCTTGGCCAGTCCATCACCTTTACCCTCAGCTTCTTTAGCAAGGCAGTGTTAGTCTTGGAGGTGTGTTTGGGGTCGTTATCATGTTGGAATACTGCCCTGCGGCCCAGTCTACGAAGGGAGGGGATCATGCTCTGCTTCAGTATGTCACAGTACATGTTGGCATTCATGGTTCCCTCAATGAACTGTAGCTCCCCAGTCCCCATTCTTGACTGTAGGCAAGACACACTTGTCTTTGTACTCCTCACCTGGTTGCCGCTACACACGCTTGACACCATCTGAACCAAATAAGTTTATTGGTCTCATCAGACCACAGGACATGGTTCCAGTAATCCATGTCCTTAGTCTGCTTGTCTTCAGCAAACTGTTTGCGGGCTTTCTTGTGCATCATCTTTAGAAGAGGCTTCCTTCTGGGACGACAGCCATGCAGACCAATTTGATGCAGTGTACGGTGAATGGTCTGAGCACTGACAGGCTGACCCCCCACCCCTTCAAACTCTGCAGCAATGCTGGCAGCACTCATACGTCTATTTCCCAAAGACAACCTCTGGATATGACGCTGAGCACGTGCACTCAACGTCTTTGGTCGACCATGGCGAGGCCTGCTCTGAGTGGAACCTGTCCAGTTAAACCGCTGTATGGTCTTGGCCACCGTGCGTTTTTTTCAGATCCTCAGAGAGTTCTTTGCCATGAGGTGCCATGTTGAACTTCCAGTGACCAGTCAGTATGAGGGAGTGTGAGAGCGATGACACCAAATTTAACACACCTGTTCCCCATTCACACCTGAGACCTTGTAACACTAATGAGTCACATGACACCGGGGAGGGAAAATGGCTAATTGGGCCCAATTTGGACATTTTCACTTAGGGGTGTACTCACTTTTGTTGCCAGCAGTTTAGACATTAATGGCTGTGTGTTGAGTTATTTTGAGGGGACAGCAAATTTACACTGTTATACACCTGTACACTCACTACTTTACATTGTAGCAAAGTGTCATTTCTTCAGTGTTGTCACATGAAAAGATATACTCAAATATTTATGAAAATGTGAGGGGTGTACTCACTTTTGTGAATTTATTATCTATGCATAGTCACTTCACCCCCTACCTACATGTACAAATTACCTCTGACCAGTACCCCCTGTCATATACAGTTGAAGTCGGAAGTTTGCATACACTTAGGTTGGAGTCAACCACTCCACAAATTTCTTGTTAACAAACTATAGTTTTGGCAAGCCGGTTAGGACATCTACTTTGTGCATGACACAAGTAATTTTACCAACAATTGTTTACAGACAGATTATTTCACTTATAATTCACTGTATCACAATTTCAGTGGGTCAGAAGCTTACTTACACTAAGTTGACTGCCTTTAAACAGCTTGGAAAATTCCTGAAAATGATGTCATGGCTTTAGAAGCTTCTGATAGGCTAACTGATATAATTTGATTCAATTGGAGATGTACCTGTGGATGTATTTCAAGGTCTACCTTCAAACTCAGTGCCTCTTTGCTTGACATCATGGGAAACTCAAAAGAAATCAGTCAAGACCTCAGGAAAATAATTGTAGACCTCCACGAGCCTGGTTCATCCTTGGGAGCAATTTCCAAACACCTGAAGGTACCACGTTCATCTGTACCAACAATAGTACGCAAGTATAAACACCATGAGACCACGCAGCCGTCATACCACTCAGGAAGGAAACGTGTTCTGTCTCCTAGAGATGAACGTACTTTGGTGCGAAAAGTGCAAATCAATCCCAGAACAACAGCAAAGGACCTTGTGAAGATGCTGGAGGGAACAGATTCAGAAGTATATATATCCACAGTGAAATGAGTCCTATATCGATATAACCTGACAGGGACAACAAGGAAGAAGCCACTGCTCCAAAACTGCCATAAAAAAGCCAGACTACGGTTTGCAACTGCACATAGGGACAAAGATCGTACTTTGAGAAATGTCCTCTGGTCTGATGAAACAAAAATGGAATTGTTTGGCCATAATGACCGTTGTTATGTTTGGAGGAAAAAGGGGGAGGCTTGCAAGCCGAAGAACACCATCCCAACCGTGAAGCACGAGGGTGGCAGCATCATGTTGTGGGGGTGCTTTGCTGCAGGAGGGACTGGTGCACTTCACAAGATAGATGAGGAAGGAAAATTATGTGGATATATTAAGGCAAAACCTCTAGACATCAGTCAGGAAGTTAAAGCTTGGTTGCAAATGGGTCTTCCAAATGGACAATGACCCCAAGCATACTTCCAAAGTTGTGGTAAAATGGCTTAACTACTTGGTGCACCCATCTCGTTAGAGGGATCATTTTCATCAACATCAACTGAATTGCAGAAAAGCAATAACATGAATCGCTTACCTTTGATGATCTTCGGATGTTTGCACTCACAAAGCTCCCAGTTACACAATAAATGTTCCTTTTGTTCGATAAAGATGATTTTTATATCCAAAAACCTCCATTTGGTTTGCGCGTTTTGTTCAGAAATCCACAGGCTCGTGCAGGTCATGACGGGCAAATAGTATCCATAAAATTCATAGAAACATGTCAAACGTTTTTTATAATCAATCCTCAGGTTTTTTTTACAATAAATAATCAATAATATTTCAGCCGGACCGTAGCATTTTCAATAGGAGAGAGAGAAAATGTCTGCTCCAAGCTGTTGCGCATGCAAAACTCTGCTGGAACCCATCCATCCACTGACGCGAAGTGATCGTTCTTGCTCATTTTTCAGAATAAAAGGCTGAAACTATGTTTAAAGACTGTTCACACCATGTGAAAGCCATAGGGAAAGGAATCTGGTTGATATTCCTTTAAATGGAGGGAAGGCATGCAATGGAACAGGGAGGTTTCAAAATAAGAGGCACTTCCTAGTTGGATTTTCCTCAGGTTTTCACCTGCAATATCAGTTCTGTTATACTCACAGGCAATATTTGGACAGTTTTGGAAACTTTTGAGTGTTTTCTATCCTAATCTGATTATATGCATATTCTAGCTTCTGGGCCTGAGAAATAGGCAGTTTCATTTGGGTACGTTTTTCATCCAAACATCAAAATACTGCCCCTTACACTCAACAGGTTAAGGACAACAAAGTCAAGGTATTGGAGTGGCCATCACAAAGCCCTGACCTCAATCCCATAAAAAATTTGTGGGCAGAACTGAAAAAGCGTGTGCGAGCAAGGATGCCTACAAACCTGACTCAGTTACAGCAGCTCTGTCAGGAGGAATGGGCCAAAATTCACCCAACTTATTGTGGGGAGCTTGTGGAAGGCTACCCAAAACCCAAGTTCAACAATTTAAAGGCAATGCTACCAAATACTAATTGAGAATATGTAAACTTCTGACCCACTGGGAATGTGATGAAAGAAATAAAAGCTGAAATAAATAATTCACTCTACTATTATTGTGATTATTGTGATTATTGTAAGTTGTGATCCTAACTGACCTAAGACAGGGAACTGTTACTTGGATTAAATGTCAGGAATTGTGAAAAACTGAGTTTAAATGTATTTGGCTAAGGTGTATGTAAACTTCCGACTTCAACTGTAGCCTCGTTATTGTTTATGTTATTGTGTTTTCTTATTTTTTACTTGAGTTTATTTGGTAAATATTTGATTAACTCTTCTTGAACTGCGCTGTTGGTTAAGGGTTTGTAAGTAGGCATTTCACGGTAAGGTCTTGTTGTATTACTTGTTGTATTCCGCGCATGTAACAAATAAAGTTTGAGTTGATATGATTTACATTACAACTCATACAAAAATATAGTTTATATGAACTAACACAAAGATTAGAAGATCTCTTATGTCTTTTTTGTATGTCGTGCATTATATTTGGTCTTAAAACATGACATGAATACTTAAAGGAGTAATACTTCATATTCCCCATGTTTTATGTACTCTTAGAATGAGGTTAGGAGGTCTGTAGACTACATGTCTAACCAGTGTTATGACATGTTATGAAATAGTCAGAGGCTTCAAAGCTCATTGTTGTATAAAAGGGATGTTGTTATACCTGTAAAGGTTTTCCTCCTCTTCGTCTGAAGAGGAGGTGTAGCAAGGATCGGACCAAGATGCGGCGTGGTAAGTGTCCATGGTTGTTTATTTAAAAACATAAACTGAACACTCAATGATTACAAAACAATAAACGTGAACAAAACCGAAACAGTACCGTGTGGCGACAAACACAGACACGGAAACAATCACCCACAAAACAACAGTGAAACCCAGGCTACCTAAGTATGATTCTCAATCAGAGACAACTAACGACACCTGCCTCTGATTGGGAACCATACTAGGCCGAACACAGAAAACCAACCTAGAAACACAAAACATAGAATGCCCAGCCAACTCATGTCCTGACCAACTAAAACAAACAAATAACACAAGAACTAGGGTCAAAACGTGACAATACCGTATAGTTTCTATGAACAACACCATAGAATTTAATCCCAGTGTTGACAGAATATAATCATTTCTGTGTGTGTGTGTGTGTGTGTGTGTCTCTCCCCCCTCTTCGTGTGCGATGAGAGGAGCAGGTGGGCAGGTGCTAGTGGGTGTCAGTAATTGCTATAACCTGTCTGTTTATGAAACTGGTGTTATGAGTGATACGATTCCAGCACTGAGCTGGTTCCTTGCTGTTCCTGTGTGGGCTGTTGTCAGGACAACGAGAGGCCAGAGAGAGACATGATAGTCGACTCCGACTCCTGCTATCAGAGTCGTTGGAGTCTACGCTTTCTCGACGGACTCAAATTTGACAAAACTGACCACAATTAGCTAAAATTAGCTACAGCTGCTATGCCAGTGTGCACGTGTCCTAATGAACTGGGTGATTGATAAGCAATGCATATGGAGCCACCTGACAATCTCTACTAAACAAAATACTTAAGGCTATTCAGTAGCCTACGCCAGACAAGCTGGCTGATTTGTTTTTAACGTCTTCAGGATTTTTGGTGTCGACTCTCCCCACATGAAAAAAATACTACAGATTACTATAGAATACTTCAGTACTTACTATATAATTCTATAGTAAACTGTAGTATACTGTAGAATACTATGCTACACACTGTAGTGTCCCTCAATCATGTGGAGTACTTACTATAGAATGTTGTAGAATAATATAATAAATACTAGAGTATTATCTCCCCGAACACACTGTAGTAAATACTACAGTAATGTCCGCAAAAACACTACAGTCCGAAAAAACACTTTTTGAACTAAAGTAAATACTACAGTATTTAATTAGCATATACCCTGCACATTCCCCTCCCCCATATGAAGTTGTACCACCCATAAGTGAGAAACCTACATGCCATGTATAGGCCATATAATGTGTTCCATACATGTTATAGAAAAGAGCAAAAGCTCTGACCTCTCCATTTAGACCCCAGTCCTACCTACCTACCTACAAGTTATGTCAAATGTGTTATTTTAGTATTTCTCCAGTAGGTTTCCTCGAGGAGAAAGCCTCCAATTCTATGTCAGACAATAAAACAAAAACACTACATTATATACTACAGTATAATACAATCCACAAAAACACTACATTAATTACTATACTATATATATACAGTTTTATTTTACTACGACATTTATACTACAGTATGCTACTGTAAATGCTACAGTAAAGTCAGCAAAAACATTAGTGAATACTATAGTATTTATACCATAGTAGACTATAATATTTATACTGTAGTAGACTATAGTATTTAAACCATAGTATACTATAGTATTCATACAATAGTATACTATATATACAGTGGGGCAAAAAAAATCTTGTCAGCCACCAATTGTGCAAGTTCTCCCACTTAAAAAGATGAGAGAGGCCTGTAATTTTCACCATAGGTACACTTCGACTATGACAGACAAAATGAGAAAACAATCCAGAAAATCACATTGTAGGATTTTTAATGAATTTATTTTGAAAATGCATAATGCGTTCCACCAAAGGGAAGAGTGTATAGTATTACAGAATGAGGAGTAGGAGGTTAGTGTCTATGGCCTTGTTTCAACCTTATGTATCCGTGTGATGTTAGAAGCTACTTGGTAAATGTTGGTTTATGATTGGACGGACTGATGCATGGATTCATGCTTTAACATAGTTTTATTTTTTGCTTATTGGATTGAAATTAAATGATACTAGATTACTTTAGAAAAAATTGGCGTTGACTGATCAGATCAAATGAAGACATAAAGAGCCGTTGTGTTGAACACTGTGTGATGTTTAACAGTGAGAATGGCAGAATGGTGAACTTACTAAATGACTGAGAGTTTGACTGTGTGATATTAGGTTGCTTCTTGTGTAAATATTTTCTGTTTGGATTTTAATGATTTGTTTGTAATACCTGAAGGGCAAATGGAGTGTGTGTGTGTGTGTGTGTGTGTGTGCGTGCGTGCGTGCGTGCGTGCATGCGTGTGTGCGAGCGAGATGGGGGGCAGGGCGGGGGGGTGTAATTAGTTGTTCTCAGTTTGAATGGAGTAGGTATAGGGTTACTAATATGTCACATGTGAATAGTGGAAGGCCTGCAGCTGGGTATTTGTGTTATTATTGGTTTGGGGCTCAGGTGGAACAGGGGCAAATCAACTGGTGTCTTAGGGAGAGACAAGTGAACAGAAATGGAGGGATTGAAGTGAAGAGAGGGAGGCATCGGGAAGAAAGGGGATGAGTGGAAGAGAGAGGAATGGGATGAGAGAGGGAGAGAGGGATTCCCCAAACAGCTGGGGAGGTAATTGAAGGTCAGAGGATCTGGGTTCCACACGGATTTGCTACTAACACACTGTAACTGATTTTACATAGACTGCCCAACACAAACCTCCTGACAACCAAACCAGAGAGACGGAGGGAACCATATTGAAGATGCTAAAATACTCCTACCAGATTAAGCTGGTTTACAGTAAACAGTGGGTATTATGGAATGTGATAATGCTTTCGTGATTCCATCCAACTGGTTTTGGATCAAGTCCAGTGTATATTTTCTCAGAGATTGAGCACAGCACACCTCTGCAGGTCATATTCATTAAAAAGTGTGTTTAAATCTAAAGGAGATTTTAAATAAGGCCCAGGGGGGTGGAATCTGACTATCTCTTCTATCGACTATCTCCCTTCATTTCCTCATGGTACCTTTTTATTGTGATAATGTCACCTCAGCAATGTCCTTTAATGCTATATTCCTATATCCTCTACCCCAGCCTCACTACTTCTCTCTCTCTCTCCCTCTCTCTCTCTCTCTCCCTCTCTCTCTCTCTATCTCTCTCAATTAAATTCAATTTAAGGGAGTTTTATTGGCATGGGAAACATACAGTGGGGCAAAAAAGTATTTAGTCAGCCACCAATTGTGCAAGTTCTCCCACTTAAAAAGAGGAGAGAGGCCTGTAATTGTCATCATAGGTACACTTCAACTATGACAGACAGAAAATCACATTGTAGGATTTTTAATGAATTTATTTGCAAATTATGATGGAAAATAAGTATTTGGTCAATAACAAAAATGTATCTCAATACTTTGTTAAATACCCTTTGTTGGCAATGACAGAGGTCAAACGTTTTCTGTAAGTCTTCACAAGGTTTTCACACACTGTTGCTGGTATTATGGCCCATTCCTCCATGCAGATCTCCTCTAGAGCAGTGATGTTTTGGGGCTGTTGCTGGGCAACACGGACTTTCAACTCCCTCCAAAGATTTTCTATGGGGTTGAGATCTGGAGACTGGCTAGGCCACTCCAGGACCTTGAAATGCTTCTTACGAAGCCACTCCTTCGTTGTCCGGGCGGTGTGTTTGGGATCATTGTCATGCTGAAAGACCCAGCCACGTTTCATGATACATGGCCTCATTCATTCTTTGCTTTACACGGATCAGTCGTCCTGGTCCCTTTGCAGAAAAACAGCCCCAAAGCCTGATGTTTCCACCCCCATGCGTAGGTATGGTGTTCTTTGGATGCAACTCAGCATTCTTTGTCCTCCAAACACAACGAGTTGAGTTTTTACCAAAAAGTTATATTTTGGTTTCATCTGACCATATGACATTCTCCCAATCTTCTTCTGGATCATCCAAATGCTCTCTAGCAAACTTCAGACGGGCCTGGACATGTACTGGCTTAAGCAGGGGGACACGTCTTGCACTGCAGGATTTGAGTCCCTGGCGGCGTAGTGTGTTACTGATGGTAGGCTTTGTTACTTTGGTCCTAGCTCTCTGCAGGTCATTCACTAGGTCCCCCCGTGTGGTTCTGGGATTTTTGCTCACCGTTCTTGTGATCATTTTGACCCCACGGGGTGAGATCTTGCGTGGAGCCCCAGATCGAGGGAGATTATCAGTGGTCTTGTATGTCTTCCATTTCCTAATAATTACTCCCACAGTTGATTTCTTCAAACCAAGCTGCTTACCTATTGCAGATTCAGTCTTCCCAGCCTGGTGCAGGTCTATAATTTTGTTTCTGGTGTCCTTTGACAGCTCCTTGGCTTTCGGCCATAGTGGAGTTTGGAGTATGACTGTTTGAGGTTGTGGACAGGTGTCTTTTATACTGATAACAAGTTCAAACAGGTGCCATTAATACAGGTAACGAGTGGAGGACAGACGAGCCTCTTAAAGAACAAGTTACAGGTCTGTGAGAGCCAGAAGTCTTGCTTGTTTGTAGGTGACCAAATACTTATTTTCCACCATAATTTGCAAATAAATTCATAAAAAAATCCTACAATGTGATTTTCTGGAGTTTTGTCTTCTCATTTTGTCTGTCATAGTTGAAGTGTACCTATGATGAAAATTACAGGCCTCTCTCATCTTTTTAAGTGGGAGAACTTGCACAATTAGTGGCTGACTAAATACTTGTTTGCCCCACTGTACATTTACATTGCCAAGCAAGTGAAAAAATATAATAAACAAAAGTGAAATAAACAAAATTAACTGTAAATATTACATTCAAAAAAGTTCCAAAACAATAAAAACATTTCAAATGTCATATTATGTCTATATACAGTGTTGCAATAATGTGCAAATAGTTCAAGTACAGAAGAAGAAAAAATCTACATAAATATGGGTTGTATTTACAATGGTGTTTGTTCTTCACTGGTTGCCCTTTTCTTCTGGCAACAGGTCACAAATCTTGCTGCTGTGATGGCACACTGTGCAATCCCTCTCTCGCATTCGTTCTCTCCTCATCTCTCTCTCTTTCTCTCCCTCCTCTCCTCGTGTTGCTCTCTTTCCTTGTCTCTCTCTCTCTTCTCGTCTCTCTCTCTCTCCCCCCTCTCCTTTCCTCATCTCTCTCTCGCTTTCCTTGTCTCTTTCTCTCCTCGTCTCTCTCTACTTCTCTCACACATTGATAAGTGGTTCTATCAGAATATCATTATTACACAAAGGATAGACTGCCCTATACATGTTCATCTTGATCACTTGACTTTGCGAAAGTGTGTGTTTGACTTTGGGCCAGTGATTTAAAGTGTTTTTAGGTGTCAGACCTTGATATGTGCTGATCCTGTAGTGGTATCCATGCTATAATGTTATCCATGCTGTAGTGGTATCCATTTTGTGGTGGTATCCATGTTGTGGTGGTATCCATGCTGTAGTGGTATCCATGCTGTAGTGGTATTCATGTTGTAGTGGAATCTATGTTGTAGTGGTATCCATGTTGTAGTGGTATCTATGCTGTAGTGGAAGTAGGAGTAGAGTGAACATTTTGGGAGTAGGGGGTCAAGTGAATATTTTGGGAGTAAGGGGTAAAGTTAATATTTTGGGAGTAGGGCTAGAGTGAATATTTTGGGAGTGGAGGTAGAGTGAATATTTTGGGAGTAGGGGTTAAGTGAATATTTTGGGAGTAAGGGGTAAAGTTAATAGGGGTAGAGTGAATATTTTGGGAGTAAGGGGTAAAGTTAATATTTTGGGAGTAAGGGGAAGAGTGAATATTTTGGGAGTAAGGGGAAGAGTGAATCTTTTGGGAGTAAGGGGAAGAGGGAATATTTTGGGAGTAAGGGGAAGAGTGAATATTTTGGGAGTAAGGGGAAGAGGGAATATTTTGGGAGTAAGGGGAAAGTGAATTTTTTGCGAGTGGGGGTGGGCTGACTGGGAAGAATAAATGTTAGTGGGTGTGTTTGTGTCAGGGGGTAGGCAGGCAGGGGTTTGGAGAGTAGGACGTACTAGACACATGCAGGAGACGAAAGTCTGTCTATCTCTCCCTCCCCCTCCCTCCTTCCCTGCCTTCCTCACTCACTCCCCACTTCCCTCTCTCCTTCCCTCCTTCTCTCCCTCCTCTCTCTGATCTGTCTGTGTTGTCTGATCAGACAGACGGTTTAACTGGCTCAACATTACAGCTGTGAGCAGAGTGAAGCTGAAGGGTAAGGGGAAGAGTGAATATTTTGGGAGTAAGGGGAAGAGTGAATATTTTGGGAGTAAGGGGAAGAGTGAATATTTTGGGAGTAAGGGGAAGAGTGAATATTTTGGGAGTGGGGGTGGGCTGACTGTGTAGAATAAATGTTAGTGGGTGTGTTCGTGTCAGGGGGTAAGAGGTAGGCACGCGCCTCTTTTTGTGTTTTCTTGGAATGGGAGGGGGGGGTTGGAGAGTAGGATGTACTAGACACGTGCCCCTCTTTTTTGGAAGGGGGGAGTCATGGATGAGTTCTTTGTCTCTCTCTCTCTCTCTCTCTCTCTCTCTCTCTCTCACACCTCTTTCTCTCGCTCTCTCTCTCTCTCTCTCTATCTCTCACCTCTTTCTCTCTCTCTCTCTCTCTCTCTCTCTCTCTCTCTTTCCTTCTCTCCCCCTCTTCCTCTCTAATGTGACTCTCTTACATTCTGAGCTTTTCTCTCTTTGTTGTTTTTCTACTCTAATCTTCTAGGGAGGTCAGCACACAGTCGATCTCTCCCTCACACACGCATGTACACTCCTGTCCATTTCAGCCAAGTCCCCCATCAATGACTAGATCAGTTATTCCGCTCTTTTTTATAGCAGTGTTTGTATGTGGGTTATGTAAAAGGGACTCCTGGGTTCTTTTCCCAGTGAGTGTGTGAAGCAGGGCTGAATGAGCTCAGCTTGGCCCAGCTCTGGGGTTGAAAGCAGCTCAAAGCAGCCCTCTGAAGACCATGCCAATCTACACACACACACACACACACACACACACACACACACACACACACACACACACACACACACACACACACACACACACACACTAGTCCTGCCAATCTGGACTCTTTGTGGACTTTCCCTCCTTGTGGTACCATGACGATGCCCAGGGACTGTAGTCGTGAGAGGAATCCCAGAACACATGGAACCTAGAATGTGTGTGTGAGTTCGCGGAGTTGTCACCTCAGGCCAGAGAAGGATACCTCAGTTCATGTTATTCATTTAGCCGATGCTCTAATTCAGCGTGACTCAGAACAAGTCATACAGATGAGGAGGTTATGAGAGGAATTCTGTGACTGACAGACCAACGGACCCCCTGGATAGCTCATACTAACCCCCACCCTCTCTAAAAAGGTTTACCACAAAACCTTGCAAGTCCTACTTTACAAAAGGCTTTTCTAAACCACATTTTCCAATGGAGCAGAAGTTGTGTTGATGTGGTGGTGTTTGGTTTCCCTGGTATTGCAGTAGGGTGTCTGTCTGTCTGTCTGTCTGTCTGTCTGTCTGTCTGTCTGTCTGTGAGAGAGAAAGAGGTAAAGCATAATTATAGATTGAAAGGGGGGGACTGAGTGAAAGAGAGAGAGAGAGACAGACCATTGTGTGTGTAGTGTGAAAAGTCTCTGTTACAAATCCACACCTGTGTCACGCCCTGACCATAGAGAGCCCTTGGTTCTCTATGGTGTTAAGGTCAGAGCGTGACTAGGGGGGGTATTCTAATTTTCATATTTCTAGGTTGGTGTGCTTGATACGGTTCCCAATTAGAGGCAGCTGGTTATCGTTGTCTCTAATTGGGGATCATATTTAGGTAGCCGTTTTTCCACCTGTGTTTTGTGGGATTTTGTTTTGAGTTAGTGCATGTTCCATCTCTGTAGTCACGGTTCGTTGTTTGTTTCGTTCATTCTTTGTTGTTTTGTGCGTTTCATTGAATAATATGTGGAAAGCATATCACGCTGCATCTTGGTCCGCTAATTATTACGACGAATGTGACAGAATATCCCACCTTACCAGGACCAAGCAGCGTGCCCAGAGAGGAAAGGATTTCTGGACATGGGAAGAAGATAATGGACGACAGCGACGACGACAGGGTTCGCGGCTACAGGAAGCCCAAGGACAACCCCAAGTTTTTTTGGGGGGCGGCACATGGCGCTGGCGGCTGAGAAGAGGGAAGAGCCAGAGACTGTCAGGGAGGCAATGGCGAAGTTAGGAGAGAGTGAGATGAGAGAGATGTTGTGCAAGTGTGTTCTGCTCAACATCCGACCAGAGGATCCGATTAGCAGTCTGGTGCAATCTGTGCCGGTTCCACGCTTCTGGCCACAAGTTCGCCTCTCCAGTTCGGTACGTCATGTGTCTCCTCCTCGCACTTTGCCTGAAGTGTGTGTTCCCAGTCCGGTACGTCCTGTGCCTGCTCCTCGCACTCGCCCTGAAGTGCGTGTCCCCAGTCCGGTGCGTCCTGTGCCTGTTCCTCGCACTCGCCCTGAAGAGTGTGTCACCAGTCCGGTGCCCCCTGTACCTGCTCCACGCACTAGGCCTCCAGTGCACATTCACAGTCCAGAGCTTCCGGGCGATTGTTCGCAGTCCAGAGCTTCCGGCGATGGTTCACAGTCCAGAGCTTCCGGCGACGGTTCCCAGTCCAGAGCTTCCGGTGAGAGTTCCCAGTCCAAAGCTTCTGGGGGTGATTCCCAGTCCAGTCCGGAACCTCCAGCGACGGTCAACGGTCTGGAACCTCCAGATGTGGTGGTGTTTGGTTTCCCTGGTATTGCAGTAGGGTGTCTGTCTGTCTGTCTGTCTGCCTGTCTGTCTGTCTGTCTGTCTGTCTGTGAGAGAGAAAGAGGTAAAGCATAATTATAGATTGAAAGGGGGGGACTGAGTGAAAGAGAGAGAGAGAGACAGACCATTGTGTGTGTAGTGTGAAAAGTCTCCAGCGACGGTCAACGGTCCTGAACCTCCAGCGACGGTCAACGGTCCTGAACCTCCAGCGACGGTCAACGGTCCGGAACCTCCAGCGACGGTCAACGGTCCGGAGCTTCCAGGCAATGCATCCAGTCCTGCTCCAGGGCAGGAGCCTTCCTCTGTGCCGATGCCCAGTCCAGGCAAGGCATCCAGTCCTGCTCCATGGCAGGAACACTCCTCTGCGCCGGTGTCCAGTCCAGATACGGTGTCCAGTCCAGCTCCATGGCCGGAGCCTTCTGCGCCGGTGCCCAGTCCAGGCACGGTGTCCAGCCCAGCTCCAAGGCCGGAGCCTTCCTCTGTGCCGGTGCCCAGTCCAGGCATGGCGGTAAGCCTAGCTCCATGGCCGGAGCCTTCTTCTGCGCCAATGCCCAGTTTAGACACGGCGTCCAACTCAGCTCCAGGGCCGGAGCCCTCTATGCCGGTGCCCAGTCCAGGCATGGTGGTAAGCCCAGCTCCATGGCCGGAGCCTTCTTCTGCGCCGATACCCAGTTTAGACACGGCGTCCAACTCAGCTCCAGGGCCGGAGCCCTCTGCGCCGGTGCCCAGTCCAGGCATGGCATTCAGCCCAGCGCCATGGCCGGAACATTCCTCTGCGCCGGTGCCCAGTCCAGGCACGGCGTCCAACCCAGCTACAGGTGCCAGAGCCCTCCTCTGTGCCGGTGCCCAGTCCAGGCACAGCGTTCAGCCCGGTGCCATGGTCGGATTTGGGGTGTAGGGAGGGGCTACAACCCGCACCGGAGCCGCCACCGAAACTAGTCATCCCCCCTAACCCCCCCCATTTGGTTTCAGGTTTTGCGGCCAGAGTCCGCACCTTTGGGGGGGGGGGGGGGGTACTGTCACGCCCTGACCATAGAGAGCCCTTGTTTCTCTATGGTGTAGTAGGTCAGGGCGTGTCTAGGTGGTGTTCTAGTTTACATTTTCTATGTTGGTGTTTTGTATTGTTCCTAATTAGAGGCAGCTGGTAATCGTTGCCTCTAATTGGGGATCATATTTAAGTTGCCATTTTTTCCACCTGTGTTTGTGGGATATTGTTTGTGTTAGTGTGTTTGGGCACTACGTCTTCATGTTCTTTGTAAGTTTTGTTGTTTTGGTTCTAGTTTCACTTTGTATTAAAAAGATGTGGACCTCAATGCACGCTGCACCTTGGTGCGCTCATTTTGAAGTTCATGACAGTATCCCAAACAATAAGGAGATTTGCTGAACCTATATTATACTGGAAAAATTCAGTTATAAATTATTTTGTCTTAGTTGAAAATAAGTTGTCCTCCAGTAAACTTTGATTAAATTTCCAATATCCCCGTCCATGTGGAAATCCTTTAATAGTTATGTGAATGCCAATTAGATGATGATCTGATCGCATTCTGTCTCCTATTAACTTTTTTAACCTTTGATGAAAGAGACAAGAAAGTAGTCAAGACGACTAGCTTGATTAAGTCTCCTCCATGTATATCTCACTAGGTCTGGGTTTTTTAGTCTCCAAATCCACTATTTCTCATGTGTCCATAATATTTGTGATTTCCTTAAGGGCACGGTGATGAAAGTTTGTAGAGTGATTACCTTTACGGTCCATTGAGGTACTTAACACTGTGTTATAGTCTCCTACCATAATGATATAATCATTTGTTGCCTGTAAGTTCAATAAATTGGTATGAATGTTTTCAAAGAAGTATGGAACATTTTGATTTTGACCATATATGTTAATGAGCCAAATTTATTTTTCGTCCACTTTCATATTCAAAAAGATCCACCTTCCTTGCGGATCATTCCTGACTATTTGCACATTCAGATTGAAATTTTTGTTAATGTTATGTTCGTTGAAAGGATCGGACCAAGGCGCAGGTTGCGTAGAGTTCCACATTCTTTAATAGTGAAACTTACAACAAAAACAACAAAGAATATAACGAATGTGCAGTATTGCAGTGCACAAGGCAACTATACAAAAACAAGGTCCCACACCAGAAAGTGGGAAAAAGGGCTGTCTAAGTATGATTCTCAATCAGAGACAACGATAGACAGCTGCCTCTGATTGGGAACCATACTCGGCCAAAAACAAAGAAATAGACAACAGAATGCCCACCCCAAATCACACCCTGACCTAACCAAATAGAGAAATAAAACGTCTCTCTAAGGTCAGGGCGTGACAGTTGAGTTCCTCTGTCCATGACAGAAAATTATTTCACCACCCCATTCCTTTTTCCACACAACTTCATCTAAGGATGTAGAGTGAGTTTCCTGTAAACAGTATATGCTATATTCCTTTTCTTTTAGCCACGTAAAGACTGATTTTCTTTTTTTATCATCTTCTAAACCATTACAATTATAACTGGCTATACTTATTTCACCCCTTACCATAACTAGATACTAGTCTCGATTAATTATTGCAATAATGAGGCTGGTCGACGACCCACATGTAGGTGATTTGTTGAGAGCCCAACAAGCGGATTTGAGCCACAGCATTTTATAGCAAAGTCCATCCTCCTAAATGTTCATGACAAACAACAGATGTATGGAATGGGTCATACGGTTAGGATTTTTATGAAAGATACTAATAGTTCACAGCAGACTGTATCTGCTGTAAAGACTGTTCTCATTCTGTAGAAACCAGGGCCTGGCCCCCAAAAGTTCCTTTTATCGTTATCCATACCCGAGCCATCTCCACCCTGGTACCTCCCGGCACAAACAAAACAACAACCATTTGATGCAATAACAGTATTATTAACAAAATCTTGTAATTTCTCCACGATATGTGTGTGTGTGTGTGTGTGTGTATGTGTGTGTGCGTGCGTGCGTGCGCGCGTGTGCGGGGGTAGGTGAAAGGCAAAAGCAAGAGCTGACTTTGCATCTGTCCAATAAATTATTAAAATCTCAAAATAATTAAAGCTGAAATCTATTATCAGCGTCTTCCATTACGGCCCTGTGTGTCCTCCATGCGGGCTCAGTACGCACACCAGTCTCTCTCCAGGCCCCCACTCAGCATGGGGGCTGATACAGACCACAGAAGCTGAATCTTAAACACACACACTCTGTCAGAACAAAAAAGAAAACTGTGTGTCTCAATGTGGGACGGTTTGGGGTTGGAGGACACACACAAGGATGGTGAGACGTGCATAAGGAGGCTGATCTCTCTACCTTTCTCTATATTTCACTGATCCTACGCTTTTTATTCTTCTCTGCTCATCTCTGCCATCCATCTCTCTCCGTATATTTTCACACTCCATTTCTATCCCTCTTTCCTCTCTTAATTCTCTCTCTCTCTCTCTCTCCCTCTCTCACCTCTCTCTCTCTCTCTCTCTCTCTCTCTCTCACTCTCTCTCCCTCTCTCACCTCTCTCTCTCTCTCTCACCTCTCTCTCTTTCTCTCTCTCACACCTCTTTCTCTCTCTCTCACCTCTTTCTCTCTCTCTCTCTCTATCCCTCTTTCTCTCTCTCACACCTATTTCTCTCTCTCTCCCTCTTTCTCTCTCTCACACCTCTTTCTCTCTCTCTCTCCCTCTCTCCGTCTCTCTCTCTCTCTCGCTCTCTCTCTCTCACCTCTTTCTCTCTCTCTCTCGCCTCTCTCTCTCTCTCTCTCTCTCTCTCTCTCACATACCTCTTTCTCTCTCTCTCTCTCTCTCTCCCTCTCTCCCTCTCTCTCTCTCTCTCCCTCTCTCCCTCTCTCTCTCTCTCTCACCTCTTTCTCTCTCTCTCTCTCTCTCTCTCACCTCTTTCTCTCTCTCACCTCTTTCTCTCTCTCGCTCCCTTTCTATCTCTTCTCCCTTGCTGTTTGTATTACTGTAACAGAATGTCTGTTAGTCATCTAACACCCAGTTCCCTTTCTCTCTCTGTCTCTCACTTTCTCTCTCTTCCCATCTCTCTCCATTCCTCTCTCTCTCCATTCCTCTTTCCATTCTTCTCTCTCTCCATTACTCTCTCTCTCTCCATTCCTCTCTTTCCATTCCTCTCTTTCCATTCTTCTCTCTCTCCATTACTCTCTCTCCATTCCTCTCTTTCCATTCTTCTCTCTCTTCATTCCTCTCTCTCTCCATTCCTCTCTTTCCATTCTTCTCTCTCTCCATTCCTCTCTCTCTCCATTCCTCTCTTTCCATTCTGCTCTCTCTCCATTACTCTCTCTCTCCATTACTCTCTCTCCATTCCTCTCTTTCCAGTCTTCTCTCTCTCCATTACTCTCTCTCTCCATTACTCTCTCTCCATTACTCTCTCTCTCCATTACTCTCTCTCTCCATTCCTCTCTTTCCATTCTTCTCTCTCTCCATTACTCTCTCTCCATTACTCTCTCGCCATTACTCTCTCTCTCCATTCCTCTCTTTCCATTCTTCTCTCTCTCCATTACTCTCTCTCTCCATTCCTCTCTCTCCATTCTTCTCTCTCTCCATTCCTCTCTCTCTCCATTCCTCCCTCACTCTCCCCCTATTCCTTGTTTGTCGATGTTTAATGCCAGTACGTGTGTGTGTCTGACCAGCTGTTTGGCGTCTGCTTGGTCATGTGACTGGTGTCGCGCTCACACACGCACACGCGCGCACACACACACACACACACACACACACACACACACACACACACACACACACACACAGATACCCATGGGCATACACATACAGACACACACTTTCAGATTCTTTATACACAAAATCCTCTACTTGGTCTCTGTATGCCCCCGAGATAAACTTTGAAACACTCCATCTCTTAGTCAGTGGAAAAATGATCCCCGCCTCCACAGCACTGGCTGTTGATTGGGTGCTGACAGGCAGTTGGAGGTGATTGATTGCTCACTGGGCAAATGTTGGGAGTGAGTCTGTTGAGGTGCAGCGCGCTGGTATTTATTTTAGATTTTAGTGTCACTCCCAATGCTCCAACTAATATACATCCAGGGAAGTACAGAGTCTGATATTGGGGTGGAGCCAGGTGTTCCCACAGATACAGTACCTCAGCAGAGCATAAAACACCCTGATGCAGCATTAGCAGTTGCACCAAACACCTAACAACTCAACTGACACCAATAAAGAACTTACCAGCGTAGGTAGAGGGCAGTGTGTAACTGTGTGTGTGTTATGTCTGGGTTGTCCTTCCTGTTGTTTAGTGTTTGGATGTCAAATCAAATCCAATTTTATTAGACACATTCTTCATAAACAACAGGTGTTAACTAACAGTGAAATGCGGACTTAGGGGCCCTTCCCAACAATACAGAGAGAATAATAACACAAAGAATAAATACACAATGAGTAACGATAACTTGGCTATATACACGGGGTACCAGTACTGAGTCATGATAACTTGGCTATATACACGGGGGTACCAGTACTGACTAACGATAACTTGGCTATATTCACGGGGTACCAGTACTGACTAACGATAACTTGGCTATATACACGGGGTACCAGTACTGAGTCATGATAACTTGGCTATATACACTGAGTACCAGTACTGAGTCATGATAACTTGGCTATATACACTGAGTACCAATACTGAGTCATGATAACTTGGCTATATACACTGAGTACCAGTACTGAGTCATGATAACTTGGCTATATACATGGGGTACCAATACTGACTAACGATAACTTGGCTATATACACTGAGTACCAGTACTGAGTCATGATAACTCGGCTATATACACTGGGTCAGTACTGGTCAGTGCATGCTCTGAGTACGTGTCCTGGTAATCCGCCTGGCCCCGCGGCTTTGTGAATGTTGGCCGGTTTAAAGGTCTTCCTACGTCAGGGAACCCACTCATTTGTCTCTCTTGAGCCGTTCCTCTTCCGTGCCCTGGGGATTAGGGCCCGGTCTGAAATGAGCAGTACATCCACAGCTGCCGACCCGTTGAAGTAGAAATCTTAATCTAAATTGAGGTTAGTGATCACTGTTCTGATGTCCAGAATATGTTTTCAGTTATAGGAAATGATGGTGGAAATATTAAATGCAAAAATGATGAACTAACAAAAGTTAAGATCAGCTTAAAAAAACACAAAATAAAGAATTGGTCAGGAGCCGGTAAGATGGCAGCCATCCACTGCAGCGCTGTGTGTATAGCTCATATATCTCTGTCCCAGATTTGGGCTGCAGTATGTAACTCTATGGGGAATCTTAGGCCCAGTTTTGCTGAGAAAGCATTCAGTGAATGACCGGCCCTTGTGTATTAGTCTCTCTCTCTTTCTGTTTCTCTCTCTTCCTGTTTCTCTCTTTTTTTCCTGATTCTCTTTCACCCTGTCCCTTTCTTTTGTCTGCTCACTTTTCTGCTCATTCTCTCTCTTTCTCAAGTACAAACACATCCACGACATGCCCTTGAATGTTAAGAATGTTTTCAATTGTGTGTGTGTGTGTGTGTGTGTGTGTGTGTGTGTGTGTGTGTGTGTGTGTGTGTGTGTGTGTGTGTGTGTGTGTGTGTGTGTGTGTGTGTGTGTGTGTGTGTGTGTGTGTGTGTGTGTGTGTGTGTGTGCACGCTGGAAGTAGTCCTCTATCAGTAGCAGCTGATAATTGTTGGTATGGATGCGCTGACACTTAGAGACAATCCTGGAGATAACCAGAGAATACTGTCATTTCATTAACACTCTTCCGTCCCTTTAACCGACACAGAGCTCTGAATTCATATCTGTAATTGTCTAACTTTTCTCCTCTGTTTCCTCTTCTCTTCCCCCCAGTGATCTTCTGTCTTCAAAGTACATGGAGAGGCATATTTCAGAAAATGGGAAGGCTGTCATCTTCAAAGTAAGAACCTGAGCCCCGTATAGAAATCTAGTCTCTGAATTAGAATGTTGTTTCAGAAATGAGATGGTTTGATGATAACCTGCTGATAGGGTGCACTACAGTGTTGTGTCATTAACTACCAAAGGTTGATCCTTCAAACTCTTCATCTGGGATTAACAACATCCTCATAGCTTGACCGTACTGTAATCT